>NC_138769.1:15140066-15147566 GCF_965119305.1 Pelophylax lessonae
CTTACAGCGAGTGACACCCCAAAATTCAGTATCTCAGAATGTTAGAATATTACATAAGACCAATTTAAAAAAAAAAAAAAACATTTTTAATACAGAAAAGTTGTCTTAAGCCCCGTACACACGTAGCGATTGTCGGCCGTAAATATTCGGCCACCGTCCGATCGGCCGATTGTAGGCTTGTTAGTATGATGCTTCCGACAACCGACTGCGACTTTCGGCCGAACAGAATCTGGTGTGCATGCTTTAAAATTTTGGGTCTGGTGTCTCTCATCTTCCTCGTTACATAGTTAGTCAGGTTGAAAAAAGACACAAGTCCATCCGGCTCAACCAATAAAAAAAAAAAAAAAAAACATTAATGAAAACCCAACCATACAATCCTATACCCGCTGTTGATCCAGAGGAAGGTGAAAACCCCCCAGCAAAGCATGATCCAATTTACTACAGCAGGGGAAAAAATTATTTCCTGATCCCCCGAGAGCCAATCGGATATTCCCTGGATCAACTTTACCTATAAATATTAGTACCCAGTTATATTCTGTACACCCAGGAAAGAATCCAGGACTTTCTTAAAGCAATCTACTGAGCTGGCCCAATAGCACCTCTGGAGGGAGTCTATTCCACATTTTCACAGCTCTTACGGTGAAGAAACCATAGCCTACAGATTCTCTATTCTATGGGGTTTAGGTCAGGCGAGTTTGCTGGCCAATCAAGCACAGTGATCCCATGATCATGTGACCAGGTATTGGTAGGTTTGGTAGTGTGGGCGGTGCCAAGTCCTGCTGTAAAATTAAATCAGCATCTCCATAAAGCTGGTCAGAGGGAAGCATGAAGAGCTCTAGAATTTCCTGCTAGAGGGTTGCGCTGACTTTGGACTTGATAAAACACAGAGGACCAACACCAGCAGATGACATGGCTTGTGCCATTATTTTAGTGTCCTTTTTTTTTTTTTTTTTTTACTCGACCAATGGTACAATAAAATGTATACTGCGTGTCTACAGTAACAGTATTTTTATTTTATTTTTTTAACACTGATCAAAGTAACAAACAAAATAATTTTTTTTTTTTTTGTATTTTATTTTATATTTTTCCGTTTTTTGTTACTCGAGGCCCCAGATACTCCCAGGTTATTTGTCACGGTCGGTTCTTGTGAGCTGAGATCCCGGCCCGTCTTGTCGGAGTGACCTTGAAGGTCTTGGTGGAGGACGGCGGATTCAGCAGACAGCACTTCCATTATTCTGCAGCTCCTGATTCTCTCCTCCACCACTGATGCCACAAACGGCTAATCCTTGCAATAAAAAAAGAAAGCACCCTCCAGACAGCCCCTATTGTTTGCCCCTATACCTCGCCCAAGGGTGGTTTAATATGCTTTTTATTTGATTGAGAGATTGCAGTTATGAATGGTGAATGGAAACTCTGCCTTTCACTAATCTACTTTAATCAGGATAAATCTGAGCTGCAAGTACGCTGAATAAAAACTCTTCTCCCCTAAACTGCTACAAGACGTAAAAGGCCAACTCCAGCAAAAAATATTGTGTAGTAACTATATGGGATCTTTAGCTGTAATACTGTAATAGCTATTTAAATAATCGTTAAATAGATTTGCTAAAAAAAAAAAAAAAAAAATTCATCTAAGAATAGCTGTAATAAATCCTAATGTAAAAAAAAAATATAATAAAAATAATGTAAAAGTGGTAATAATTCTTAACATAAAATAAATAAAACAACCACGGTAATAGTTCTTATTTTTATTCATATGTATATAAAATTAAATTATGTAAAAGGAGCTATAAAATAAAATGTAATAAAAATCTGAATTTTTAAATGAAATAAATAATAAGAGCATTAATCATTTTTTATTTTTTTTTCAAATATAATTTTTATTGAAGTTTTCGGGTAGGATAACAAATTCATCATAACAAGAAGACATAGGATCAATACATCCCTCACATTCTTGCTTCCCATATCTCCCAGCTATCCTATGTGTTAAATAGCTATTCATCTCCTTCCCTTTCTTTTCTAACTCAAATCAACCCCACCCAAAAAAAAAAAAAAAATAAATGGGAAAACAAAAACACATAAGTTTCCTCCTCCCCCATCTCTGTATTGTTTCTTTATTTACTAAATCTCTCCGACATCCAATATATCCTGATCCGGTCTGTCCATCCCCTGGTTCATTACTAAAAACCTGTTCCATACTCCCCATGTTTCTAAATATTTTTCCCTCTTATGTTGACCTGTCAGAACCAGATCCTCCATTCTATTTATTTCTTCTATTTTACCTATCCAGCAATTAATTGTTGGGGGTTCCTGCTTTTTCCACCCCAGGGGGATACAGGCTCGGGCAGCGTTTGCCATATGGCATAGTAACGATCTCCTGTATTTCTTCCCTGGTATCCCGCTAAGTTGTAAAAGAAAGAACCCAGGGTTTTCCGGGATCTCAAATTCTGAAAACTTTTGCATTATCTCTCTGACCTTCCCCCAATAATTTGATAGTTTAGGGCATGACCAAAAAATATGTATTAATGTACCCTCTTCCACCGAGCATCTCCAACATCTGTCCGAATTATTTATTGCTATTTTATGTAGTTTATATGGTGTATAGTACCACCTTGTCAAGATTTTGAAATTTAATTCCTGATATTTAGTACATATAGATGATTTAAAAGCAAGATCAACCATCTGTTGTCTCTGCTCTGTGGAGAAGGTACAAGATAATTCCCTTTCCCATCTCTCAATATAAGGTAAATGGTGTCCTGCTTTAGGGGTATTTATCAAGGAATATATTTTTGCTAACATATGGGATATATTCTCTGACTCACTACAATATTCTTCCAGCATTGTAAGCTGACGGTTATACTTCTTTGGATTGGGGATAGATCCCAAAAAGTGAGAAAGTTGGAGTGCATTCCAAAAGGGAAGTCTAAATTCCCCTTCCTCCTCCATTAATATCTCCATTGTCGGCCATTTATTATTTCTCACAAAGTGGGATGCCTGAAAGCATCCTGCTTTATCTAGATTCCTAAATGGCTGTGCTTCCATTCCCATGGTGAATCTCGGGTTCCCTATTATAGGATATAGAGGAGAGTCATGTGAAGTAAGGTCCTTTTGAAAACATATTTGAGAGCATATTCTTAAAGTTGTCCCAATTAATTGGTGTGCTTTTAATTCTGTCGGTAAACTCTCATAACACCATAATGCCCTAGATAATGGTACCTTTGTATTAGTTTGTTCTATTTTCACCCATAGCTTTGATTCCCCCTGGCGGCACCAGTCTATTTGCCTCCTGACATGTGAGGCATAATAGTATTTTTGAATATCTGGTATCGCTGTACCTCCATATTTTTTTGGCAATGTAAGTAATTGTCTTGAAATCCTCGGCTTCTTATTTGCCCATATAAATTTTATAAATATTGAGTTTATCTGTTTGAAATATCCTATCGGAATCTTTACTGGCAATGTCTGGAGTAGATATAAGAATCTGGGTAAGATAGACATCTTAATAAGATTGCATCTCCCCAGCCAAGAGAATAAGCCCGTCTTCCATTTTTCTAATTTAGAGCCAATTGTATTCAAAAGAGGTTTGAAATTCAATTCGTATACCAAATCAGGGTTGGCCGGTATATACGTTCCCAAGTATTTTATTGCCTTATCTGCCCATTTAAATTTAAAATTTTGTTTCAATACTTGTAGTGCACTTCTAGGCAATCTTATCCCCATTGCTTCTGACTTATTGAAATTTATTTTTAAATTTGACATGGACTCGTATTGTTCAAATTCCTTAATTAAATTAGGTAGGGATATTGTCGGGTTTGTTAATGTAAATATCAAATCGTCTGCATACGCCGAAATTTTGTACTGTTCCTTTCCCATTTGTACCCCTTTAATATTCAAATTTTGTCTTACTTTACATAAGAATGGTTCTAGGGACAGTACAAAAAGGATAGGGGATAGGGGGCATCCCTGTCTCGTACCGTTTTTAATCTTAAAAGGGTCCGATAGAATCCCATTTACTTTCACTTGGGCTGTTGGGTCAGCGTATATAGAAAGGATTCTCTGTATCATAATCTCTCCCAGCCCGATATGTTTCAATGTCGCTGTCATAAATTTCCAGTTCACGCGATCGAACGCTTTTTCTGCGTCGGTACCTAGGAAGACACATGGTTTTTGAGATTTATCAATTTCCAGTAACAAATCCAATACTTTGGTGGTATTATCTCTCCCTTCTCTATTATTTATAAAGCCCACCTGATCCAAGTGTATCAATGATTGTATATAATGATTCAGACGGGTTGCTAATATCTTCGTAAAAATTTTTAAGTCCGTATTAAGGAGAGATATTGGCCTATAACTCCCACATAACATTAAATCTTTATCTTCTTTAGGGAGAACTGTAATGTGTGCTCGTTGAGTATCTCTACAAAAACTTGATCCTTGCCCCACCCCGTTAAATAATTTTTAATAGATACGGGCCAACTATCGGGAAAAATACCTTATAATACTGGAGGGTAAAGCCGTCCGGTCCCGGCGCCCTCCCAATCTTCATCATATTTAAGGCTTGTAATATCTCCGTCAATTCTATAGGTAGGTCCAGTTCCTTGCCTGCTTCCTCCGATAGTTTTGGCATCTGGGCAGAGGCTACGTATTCTTCCATTTCTGATAAAGTTGTTAAGTTATCTGTCAAGTTATATAAGCTCGAATAATAATCTCCAAATACCTGGGCGATCTGTCTAGGTATCGCTATCTTATTGCCCTTAGGAGACAATATTTGGGGGATATATGTAGTCTGTTTCAACTCCTTAACCGCTTTGGCTAACAATTTCCCACACTTATCTCCTGATTCATATCCTATTTTTCGGCTTCTTTGTAGTGAGGCTTTTGCTTTATAACCTAACAGATCATTAATCTCTTTTCTTATGCCCCCCACTTCTTTCTCGTTTTTTAATGTTATATCTTTTTTATGGGCACCCTCCTTCTCGTGTAAAGTTTTGAATAACGTTTCTAATCTTTCCATCCTCTCCTTTTTTACTCTCGACCCATGTTTAATTAGTACTCCCCTAATCACAACTTTATGTGCCTCCCATAGGACCCCTATATCTCCCCCTGGATTTTCATTTGTTTGAAAGTAAAATTTTAGTTCCTCTGTTACGTCCCTGAGGATCTCAGGTGTCTGTAAGAGGCTCTCATTCAATCTCCAGAACCTTCCCCCAAGGGCCAGGGATTCCGAAAGTGAATACTCTAAAGTGACTGGTGCGTGGTCTGACCATGTGATGTTCCCAATCTCAACTTTTTTAATTGCTTGTAGTTGTCTATGAGGGATAAAGAAATAATCTATTCGTGTGTATAGTTTATGTACTGATGAAAAATATGTATAATCTTTTTCCCCGGAGTGGGTAAGGCGCCATACGTCCACAAGTTGGTGTTTATATAGTTCTTGACTTATTTGCTTACTACTACTCAAAGGGACTGAGGAGCATCCTGATGAAGTGTCTATCAGGGGGTTTAAAGGGATATTTATGTCTCCTCCCAGAATCAGTTGTCCCTCTGTAAAGTCTGCCAGTTTATTTAAGACCTTCGTAAGAAAGCTCACCTGTTTCTGGTTGGGGGCGTATATATTTGCCAACGTTACCTTCACCTCTCCTATTGTTCCCTTAATAAAGATGTACCTCCCCTCAGGATCTGTCTGTATATCTTGTAAAGACCATGGCATTCTCTTGGCTAAGAGGATAGATACCCCTTTTGATTTTACCTCTTTATTTGTCGAATGGTACACCCATGGAAAGTTTTTATTTCTAAGTATGGGTACTTTGGTTTCTTTAAAATGTGTCTCCTGTACTAATGCTATATCTATTTGGGACCCTTTTAAATCATTTAGTAACATGTGTCTTTTCTCAGGTATGTTCAGACCTCTTGCGTTTAGTGTTATACATTTTATAGTCGCCATTTAGATTTATATTTTATATCCAGAGTTAAGAGGAGGAGAAAAGAGAAAAAAAAAAAAAAAAAAACCCACAAAACCAAAATCCCCCACCCCACCACCCTCCCTTCCCACCCTACTAATAACACCTTGTTATATCAAACACCCCTCACGCCCCTTAGCGTGTCTTGCGTTCACCTACAAAAAGGTCCGTGGTGAGGCAATGCACGGAGCGAGAATCAGCTCACTGCCCCCCTTGTCTGGTCGGATCCAGTACTCCATTGTTATTTATTCATTCACTACCCTTATCACACAACTCCTATTAATTGGTCTCCTTTAATGATATGGTGTTACCTCCACATTAATGAACATCTTCCTATCTCAGATATTCTCTGTGACGTATTTCTCTCTCCCTCCCACTCTCCGTCCCACTCTCCATCCCCCTCACCCTACAACAATTAATTATCTTCAACTCCTTAGGTCCACCTAGAACATTCAACGACATGTAGATAAGTAGAAAGGAGAGGAGAGCAAAAAAGGAAAAAAAAAAAAAGGGGGGGGGGGTTATCACACACCCCCTATTACCCAAGTGCCTACTGTTGAAAATCTCAACCAAACCATCCATTGTTAGTGCCAGAAAAAAAAAAAAAAATATTGTGACCTCTATCAAAAAGAGCAAATAACACCAAGACAAAAAGTGAATAAATTAGTGAATAGGAATAATAAAAAAAAAAATAAAATAAATAAATAAATAAAAATAAAAATATATCAACCCCCACATATGGGAGGGTGCCAGGGGGATGTTGTTTCCTGCCCCCAGGGGAGCAAGATAAACATCCCTAACAATTTTTAAGTGCTTAAGTGATACGTTCCTCATATCTCTTAAAATAAAATAAGAGAACGGGGAAGGAAGAAAAAAAAAAAAAAATATATATAAAAAACAGGGCCATATGGCCTAAAAATATTCCAACTACGTGTATATTAAATGTGCTGTGTATTATACATCTCCTCTCTCCTTCTACTTAACCAATCTCTCAGCTATACCCAGGTATGGGGGAGGATGTCTGAGGGGGGTAATAATTAATTGATAATTAATACAGGGTCTATCTGGCTCTAATTATGTCCAGAGAGCACCCCAAAATTCTCTCATATCTTCCCCTAAAGGGAGAGAGAATAAGGAAGAAAAGAAAGAAAAAAGAAAAAAAAAAAAAAAAAGCATGGAGAAATCTTCTCTCCAAAGGAGGTAACAAACCCACAAAAAAAAAAAAAAAAAAAAAAGGAAAAGGGGAGCCATAATTACCTCTCCCCCGAACCCACCTCTCCACCCCCCTTATTCCCCTGTCAGACCTCCTCCCCTCCTTGCTTGCTCAACAAAAAAAAAAAAAGAAAAAGGGGGAGCGAGGGGTACTTAAGCAACCCAAAATTTCATTAAAAAAAGGGGGCCCAAAAAAAAAAAATATAATAATATAAAAATAAGTCAAATCGTGTCCATCCAGGAGTTATATTCTCTCAGAATCTTGGTGATTCCTCTTCAGACTCTGTGTTTTCCGGTCTCTCTCCTTCTGTTAATATTCCTGTCCAAATAC
>NC_138769.1:15157566-15205066 GCF_965119305.1 Pelophylax lessonae
AATTTTTATTCAATTTTTTTTTATTTTTTTCATACATGCTCTTTCCAGAGTGGTTTAGTCTCACCATAGTGACCCTGTAGTTACTCTTGGGAAGGGGGGGGGGAGGTGATCAGGGATTTTTTTTTTTTTACACTTTGATTGCGGTTACAATATTGATTATTATAACGGGTATCAATATTTTGAACTGTTGTGGATGGGTTACAATCATAACAGCTGTGATTGGCTATACACCCTCTCCTGGGGGCGGGGGTTGTGAGCTCGGCTCTGCTCCTCTTATATGGAGAGGCTTGCAGAGAGATTACTCTGGGGGGGTGATCAAGGGCTTTTTTTTTTTTTTTTTTTTACACTTTGATTGCAGTTACAATGATGATTATTATAACAGTTATCAATATTTTGAACTATAGGTTACATTCATAACATCTGTGATTGGCTATACACCCTCCCCTGGGTAGGGGGGGGGGGGGTGGTATGTGATCTCGGCTCTGCTCCTCTTATATGGAGAGACTTGCAGAGAAAGAGTTGAACGGCCACCAAACTTCTGAGAAGTTACGATTCTGACGCATTGCGAACGGTCTCGTCTCGAAGCGACACTGACCTTGGTGTTCTCTTCCTCCCGGTGGACTCCTCGCCCGGCGCACCTCCATTCTCATCATTATCGGGCTGCGTCGGCATAGGAGTGACAATAATGTGGCAGGAATCCGGTGGGCGTACGGAATGCGGCGGATGTGCTGCTAGACGCTGTTTGAATAGCAGACCTTGAACCCATTGCTGTCTGCTTCCTTCACCCTCTACAGAGCTTCTCTATGGATTCACACCTAGTATGTGCTGCAGGAGCCCAGCAAATCATTAAAGCTGGACTCTCTAGGTAAAATTTAATTACTAGTATTTTATATACAACTAGTAGAAGCACCTAAGTGTGTCTTTATTTAGGCTTCCTGCACAGCGGCACTGGGAGGGGCTGTGGCAGCAATCTGAACCAATCGGGTGTGATGCAGTGTCATCTGCTGCAATCAGAACCCGGAGGTCATGGCCTGGCTGTGCTGCATGGCAGGAGTGCTTGGATCACATGACCTGGCTGTGCTGCATGGCAGGAGTGCTTGGATCACATGACCTGGCTGTGCTGCATGGCAGGAGTGCTTGGATCACATGACCTGGCTGTGCTGCATGGCAGGAGTGCTTGGATCACATGACCTGGTTGTGCTGCATGGCAGGAGTGCTTGGATCACATGACCTGGCTGTGCTGCATGGCAGGAGTGCTTGGATCACATGACCTGGCTGTGCTGCATGGCAGGAGTGCTTGGATCACATGACCTGGTTGTGCTGCATGGCAGGAGTGCTTGGATCACATGACCGGCTGTGCTGCATGGCAGGAGTGCTTGGATCACATGACCGGCTGCGGAGAATTGCAAGCTCCTGGAAAAGGAAAATGATTTCCATATATAGCGGGTAAAATAAATATTGATCATTTTGGAGATCTATAAGTAAAGGAGAACATTTGCGGATTTTAAGTAAACTAAAATGTTATATTTTAATTTTTTCTCCTTTCTCTGTTTATATCATTTACAATCATTATGTAATTTAACAAACAGAGAAAGGAGAAAAAAATGGTGACGTGTTCAATATTTATTTATTTTTTATTTTTTTTATTAAATCTTTTTATTTATTTTTGTTAATTATATCATTTACAATCATTATGTATTTTAACAATTAACAAAAATAAATAAAAAGATTTAATAAAAAAAATAAAAAATAAAAAATAAATTAAAAAATTGAACACGTAACCATTTTTTTCTCCTTTCTCTGTTTGTTAAATTACATAATGATTGTAAATGATATATAATTAACAAAAATAAATAAAAAGATTTAATAAAAAAAAATAAAAATATTGAACAAGTCAGCATTTTTCTAGGTAAATATATTTTTCTAGGTAAATATATTTCTAAAGGTGCTATTGACATGAAATTTTCACCACACATCAGTAACAACCCGTGCAAAACGTACATACAAAGACCCCAAAACAAATAAGTTCAGAAATTAAGTTATGTGTAATAAAATGGAATGAAACAGGGAAATAGTATTGAACACCTGATGAAAGGGAGGTGCAAAAAGGCATAGAAGGTCATGATACCAGCTGAAATCTATCAGTAATTCGAAAGCAATCCTGCCCCTTGTCAGTGCAAATTAATATCAGCTGGTTCAGTTTCAACTGATGGCCTATAAAAAGTGTCTCCTTACCAAGGTGTCACACAAGAAACATCTCATGATGGATAAAAGCAAAGAGCTCCCTCGAGACCTTCGCAAGCAAAGAGCTCCCTCGAGACCTTCGCAAGCAAAGAGCTCCCTCAGGACCTTCACAAGCAAAGGGCTCCCTCAAGACCTTCACAAGCAAAGGGCTCCCTCGAGACCTTCACAAGCAAAGGGCTCCCTCAGGACCTTCACAAGCAAAGAGCTCCCTCGAGACCTTCACAAGCAAAGAGCTCCCTCGAGACCTTAACAAGCAAAGAGCTCCCTCGAGACCTTAACAAGCAAAGAGCTCCCTCGAGACCTTCGCAAGCAAAGAGCTCCCCCTCGAGACCTTCGCAAGCAAAGAGCTCCCTCGAGACCTTCACACGCAAAGAGCTCCCTCGAGACCTTCACAAGCAAAGAGCTCCCTCGAGACCTTCACAAGCAAAGAGCTCCCTCGAGACCTTCACAAGCAAAGAGCTCCCTCGAGACCTTCACAAGCAAAGAGCTCCCTCGAGACCTTCACAAGCAAAGAGCTCCCTCGAGACCTTCACAAGCAAAGAGCTCCCTCGAGACCTTCACAAGCAAAGAGCTCCCTCGAGACCTTCACAAGCAAAGAGCGCTCCCTCGAGACCTTGGCTAGCAAAGAGCGCTCCCTCGAGACCTTGGCTAGCAAAGAGCGCTCCCTCGAGACCTTGGCTAGCAAAGAGCGCTCCCTCGAGACCTTGGCTAGCAAAGAGCGCTCCCTCGAGACCTTGGCTAGCAAAGAGCGCTCCCTCGAGACCTTGGCTAGCAAAGAGCGCTCCCTCGAGACCTTCACACGCAGAGGGCTCCCTCGAGACCTTCACACGCAAAGGGCTCCCTCGAGACCTTCACACGCAAAGGGCTCCCTCGAGACCTTCACACGCAAAGGGCTCCCTCGAGACCTTCACACGCAAAGGGCTCCCTCGAGACCTTCACAAGCAAAGGGCTCCCTCGAGACCTTCACAAGCAAAGGGCTCCCTCGAGACCTTCACAAGCAAAGGGCTCCCTCGAGACCTTCACAAGCAAAGGGCTCCCTCGAGACCTTCGCAAGCAAAGAGCTCCCCCTCGAGACCTTCGCAAGCAAAGAGCTCCCCCTCGAGACCTTCGCAAGCAAAGAGCTCCCCCTCGAGACCTTCGCAAGCAAAGAGCTCCCCCTCGAGACCTTCGCAAGCAAAGAGCTCCCCCTCGAGACCTTCGCAAGCAAAGAGCTCCCCCTCGAGACCTTCGCAAGCAAAGAGCTCCCCCTCGAGACCTTCGCAAGCAAAGAGCTCCCCCTCGAGACCTTCGCAAGCAAAGAGCTCCCCCTCGAGACCTTCGCAAGCAAAGAGCTCCCCCTCGAGACCTTCGCAAGCAAAGAGCTCCCCCTCGAGACCTTCGCAAGCAAAGAGCTCCCCCTCGAGACCTTCGCAAGCAAAGAGCTCCCCCTCGAGACCTTCGCAAGCAAAGGGCTCCCTCGAGACCTTCACAAGCAAAGGGCTCCCTCGAGACCTTCACAACCTTATTTTTGCAAAAAATACTGATGGCTATGGTTACAGAAGGATTTCTAAACTTCTGAGTGTTCCAGTGAGCACTGTTGGGGCCATAATCTGGAAGTGGAAAGAACATCATTTCACCATAAAATGGCCCTGACCAGGTGTTCCTCACAGGATTTCTGACAGAGGAGTGAAAAGAATTATCAGAAGAGTTGTCCAAGAGCCAAGTCCACTTGTGGAGAGCTTCAGAAAGACCAGGAATTAGCGGGTACAATTGTTTCAAAGAAAACAATAAAGGAACTCACCCGCCATGGCCTGTGCGCACGCTCACCACGCAAGACTCCATTGCTGAAGCAAAAGCATGTTGAAGCTTGTTTAAAGTTTGCTGCACAACATTTAGACAAGCCAGTGAAATACTGGGAGGATATAGTCTGCTCAGATGTTTGAAAGTCACATGGCACATCACCCCAAAAACACCTTCCATATCAACAAGGAAGTTTGGAGATGGGAACATCATGGTGTGGGCGGGGCTGTTTTTCAGCATACGATACTGGCAAACTTCATCTCATGGAAGCATGAATGGAGAAATGTACCAAGACGTTCCTGATAAAAAATCTGCCGCCATCTACCAGGATGATGAAGATGCAACAAGACAATGATCCAAAACACAATCGCGTCACTTCCGCTTTTTGCACTTCCGTTCCCTGGAACGCATGGCTTTTATACAAGCTTTCTACTCCTCGTTTCTTTTATGAGGAATTATTTTATAATTGTTTGGAATAAAACGTTTTTAATGGATTCACACCATCAGACATCTGTTTCCATTTCTGCATACCTGAGGTAATGGAGTACCTTAAGAGATTGGCGTCTATGGTCCACATCAGAGGTCTCTACCGTTGGGCACCTATAGGAGAAGATATACAGTTATGTGGTTGACGCCTGTGACGGGAGTCACTTTGGTTGGGGGGTTCTGTGGAACAACGCTTACTTTAGAGAGGTTGTGAAACCCCTCTCTCAGGCCCCTCTTATGTGTAAGTCACCCTGTGTCTGTCTATTAGGGACTTAGGGGACCAAGGAAATGATGGATAGGTACTTAAAGCGGAGCCCCCCCCCCCCACCCCTCCAAAAATTAAGTTGGCCATCTACACATACTGTAGCTGCTGACTTTTTTAATACTAGGACAATTACCTGTCCTGGAGTCAGCGATGTCAGCACCGCAGCCGATGTTTCCATCGGCTGTCGGGTGCTGCCGCCACCATTGCCGGTAAGGGAATGGAAAGTGAAGCCTTGCGGCTTCACGGCTGGGTCCCTACTGCGCATGCGCAAAGTGCGCTGCGCTTGGTGGTAATTGGCCACAAAGGGAGGGAGGAGTAGGAGGCCATACCTGTGATGAACCACGGCGAGGTCCGACGGAAGTGGGGCGCTACCTGTCAAAAACAGGTACCCGCTCCCCCCTGAAAGGTGCCAATTGTGGCACCAGTTTGGGTGGACGAGACAGATAAGCGGAAGTTCCACTTTTGAGTGGAACTCCGTTTTAAAAGACACTGAAAATAAGGTTTGTATTACTTCAAATGGGACAGTAATGTTTATCAACCATATATCTCAAGAAATTTAGACTATTCCTGGCCTGTTTGATTTTGAACATGTTCATTGAAAGAGCTAATCAGATTGGCCTCTGTTCAATGTCCTTCAGTGTCAGAGACGGACAGTCTGTCACTGGTGGTCTCCTGCTATTGTCTGTTTAATAAGGTGTGATGTGTTTAGACGTAGGATAATGTGTAATGTGTTTTGTTTTAGCCTTGTTGCGGTGCTGAGTTAATTAACATGTTAATTATAACATTGTCTAGATGTGGATTACCATTTACTTATTGTTTGTCCAAATTGCTAGGTAATTCAGGTTAATTGTATTTCTGTACACAATTTCATCTGTATATGATAATGTATTTATTACTCAGCACATGGATGGTGGGAACTCCTCATAATGGGCACAGCAGGTGTACAGACCCAGGAACTCAGCACAGGGATGGTGGGAACCCCTCATAATGGGCACAGCAGGTGTACAGACCCGAGAACTCAGCACAGGGGTGGTGGGAACCCCTCATAATGGGCACAGCAGGTGTACAGACCCGAGAACTCGGCACAGGGAGGGATGGTGGGAACCCCTCATAATGGGCACAGCAGGTGTACAGACCCGAGAACTCGGCACAGGGATGGTGGGAACCCCTCATAATGGGCACAGTGGGTGTACGGACCCAGGAACTCAGCACAAGGATGGTGGGAACCCCTCATAATGGGCACAGTGGGTGTACGGACCCAGGAACTCAGCACAAGGATGGTGGGAACCCCTCATAATGGGCACAGTGGGTGTACGGACCCAGGAACTCAGCACAAGGATGGTGGGAACTCCTCATAATGGGCACAGCAGATGTACAGACCCTGGAACTCAGCACAGGGATGGTGGGAACTCCTCATAATGGGCACAGCAGGTGTACAGACCCCGGAACTCAGCACAGGGATGGTGGGAACCCCTCATAATGGGCACAGCAGGTGTACAGACCAAGGAACTCGGCACCGGGATGGTGGGAGCCCCTCGTAATGGGCACAGCAGGTGTACAGACCCAGGAACTTGGCACCGGGGTGGCGGGAGCCCCTCATAATGGGCACAGCAGGTGTACAGACCCAGGAACTCGGCACCGGGATGGTGGGAGCCCCTCGTAATGGGCACAGCAGGTGTACAGACCCAGGAACTTGGCACCGGGGTGGTGGGAGCCCCTCTTAATGGGCACAATAGGTGTACAAACAGTAGAGATTCCACCTTGTAGATCAGTCTATTGTTTTTACCCTAGTTGTGTCTCTCTTTCTCTCAGGAAAGTTTCTCTGCACCTTCTGTCACACGGAGGTGGAAGAAGACGAGTCCGCCATGCCAAAAAAGGACGCTCGGACTCTAGTCGCCCGGTTCAATGAACAGATAAAGCCTTTATACGACTTGCTGCGACAGACTGAAGATATCAACCTGGCCTATGAAATCCTGGAGCCAGAACCTACAGAGATCCCAGCTCTCAGGCAGAGGTAGGTGCTTCTCCTTGATGAGGCAATGATGCGTCCGCCATCTTGCTGTTGTGCTATAATCTTCTCTCTTCTATGGTGGTGGAAAACGCCTCTTTGCATGGAATCCTGACCATGGTTGATCGATGTCTGTGAAAGAATGTCTATTAGCCAATTGCGTAAGCAGTAAAATCACCGCACTGGTGGTTAAACTGGGAAATTAAGCTTTCCCGCAGGAAACTAGTTGAAGTGACGTTTGCCACAATTAACATAGACTTATTTCCAGTCTCTCTGCATCACCCACAGCAGCTTTCAGAGTGAAATAGGAACTGGTGCAGGTTGTGCACCCAATTCTTTAGATGTGGGGTCTCCAAACTCTCTGAAGGTCAGTTTACTTTCCTTCAAACTTTAGGGGAGGCCGGACTGTGGCCAGCAGGAGTAAACCATGTCCTGGTATCACTGGAAATAAACAGTGTGCCCTTAGGTATTGGGGGAGTAATAGTGCCCCATCGTTGGTATCAGTGGGAGGAATCACGCCCCATGATTAGTGTCAATGGGAAGGAATAGTGCCCCATCATTGGTGTCAGTGGGAGGAATAGTGCCCCATCGTTGGTGTCGGTGGGAGGAATAGTGTCCCATCATTGGTGTCGGTGGGAGGAAAGGTGCCCCATCATTGGTGTCAGTGGTATGAATAGTGTCCCGTCCCATTGGTGTCAGTGGGATGAATAGTGCCCCATCGTTGGTGTCGGTGGGAGGAATAGTGACCCATCATTGGTGTCAGTGGGATGAATAGTGTCCCATCATTGGTGTCAGTGGGATGAATAGTGCCCCATCATTGGTGTCAGTGGGATGAATAGTTTCCCATCAATGGCATCACTGGACGGAAAAGTGCCCCATCGTTGGTGTCAGTGGGAGGAATAGTGCCCCATCGTTGTCAGTAGGAGGAATAGTGTCCCATCGTTGGTATCAGTGGGAGGAATAGTACCCCATTGTTGGTGTCAGTGAGAGGAATAGTGCCCCATCGTTTCAGTGGAAGGAATAATGCCCCATTGTTGGTGTCAGTGAGAGGAATAGTGCCCCATCGTTGGTTTCAGTGGAAGGAATAATGCCCCATTGTTGGTGTCACTGGAAAGAAAAGTGTCCCATCATTGGTGTCAGTGGAAGGAATAGTGCCTCATCATTGGTGTCAGTGGGAGGAATAGTGCCCCATCATTGGTGTCAGTGGGAGGAATAGTGCCTCATCATTGGTGTCAGTGGGAGGAATAGTGCCTCATCATTGGTGTCAGTGGGAGGAATAGTGCCCCATCATTGGTGTCAGTGGGAGGAATAGTGCCCCATCATTGGTATTAGTGGGAGGAATAGTGCCCCATCGTTGGTGTCAGTGGGAGGAATAGTGCCCCATCATTGGTGTCAGTGGGAGGAATAGTACCCCATCATTGGTGTCAGTGGGAGGAATAGTGCCCCATCATTCGTGTCAGTGGGAGGAATAGTGCTGTGTTGTGTCAATGGTAGAAACTATGCCCTGCGTTTGATGACAGTGAGGGGAATAGTGCCCCAAGGGCCAGATAAAAGCAAGCAAAGAGCCACAGTTTGGAGACCACTGATCTAACAAATCGCTGCAGTTTTATATATGGAAAACTGCCGCAGATTAGCCCCCCCCCCCCCCACAGGCCGGACCTGGTGTCTGCAGGCAGCTCACATCCCTCTCTCTACGTTATGAGCAGAAGCCTGCATAGCCCCCCTCCTCTTCTTCCTCCTCCTCGATCTCGGATTGGGAGGGATGAGCAGAGGGATTGAAACCTCCAGGTGAAGCCTCTTCTGTGCTGCGTCTGTCATTCACACACTTAACCCCTCCCCTTTAGTGAACCACAGCAAAGAGATGAACTCATCACTGCACTGCTTCTCCTTTCACTGTTCAGTCACAGGTTAGGGGCAGGGGGTACACGGTGACCTGGGCTCAGAGAAAATAGGTTGATAATGCTGGCTATCAGACTGGGGACACCTAGTGGCAGGAAAAAAAGGACTGGGGGGATCTCTGGGTTGAAGGTGAGTATTGCAGCAAAACCTTGTTTTATAATCGGCTTTTTATTTTATTCTGGTTATTTTTGGTTAGAGTTCGGCGTTAAGCAAACACCTACTGGTGTCCCAGAGCGGGCCCCGAGCGTTCAGTTGTGTACAATATGTTATCTCTCGTCAGTACAGAAAGTACATTCTGTTCCGTGTGTCTCAGTGAATCGCCCCCCCCCCTCTTTCCTGCCACCCTCGGATCTGTCTTTCCAAAAACTGTCAGCTCCTAAAACTTCGCACTTAGAGCTCCTGTCAGCGATTTGTAGAAGTCGCTCCGGAGCTATTCTTCCCTAATAGAGGGGTTCTATAAAAACAGCGACAGGAGGGGGGGGGGGGGGCTGCAATTTGGAGATTCCTCAGAGACTGCGGCGTGCCGGGGGTGGCAGCGTTTACTGTTGTGGGAGAGAAATGTTAGGAGGCGGCTTTGTTTAAGCTTGAAGTGTTTTATTTCCATGGAAATCTGATAACTGCTTATCTCCGAGAGAGATTTGCTTCTTAAAGTGCCCCCCCCCCCCTGGACGGGGATGGTGGGAACCCCTCATAATGGGCACAGCAGGTGTACAGACCCGGGAACTCAGCACAGGGATGGTGGGAACCCCTCATAATGGGCACAGCGGGTGTACAGACCAAGGAACTCAGCACAGGGATGGTGGGAACCCCTCATAATGGGCACAGCGGGTGTACAGACCTGGGAACTTAGCACAGGGATGGTGGGAACTCCTCATAATGGGCACAGCAGGTGTACAGACCTGGGAACTCAGCACAGGGATGGTGGGAACTCCTCATAATGGGCACAGCAGGTGTACAGACCTGGGAACTCAGCACAGGGATGGTGGGAACCCCTCATAATGGGCACAGCGGGTGTACAGACCAAGGAACTCAGCACAGGGATGGTGGGAACCCCTCATAATGGGCACAGTGGGTGTACAGACCCGGGAACTTAGCACAGGGATGGTGGGAACCCCTCATAATGGGCACAGCAGGTGTACAGACCCAGGAACTCAGCACAGGGGATGGTGGGTACCCCTCATAATGGGCACAGCAGGTGTACAGACCTGGGGACTCAGCACAGGGATGGTGGGAACCCCTCATAATTGGCACAGCAGGGGTACAGACCCGGGAACTCAGCACAGGGATGGTGAGCTGTGCTCATACACAGGAGTGACGTCATCTGTATCTGGCCAATAAAAGTACCCGGAAGCTTTGTACTCTATAAATTAATACAAAGCTTCCTCTGTCTGAGGCGGAGATTGTGATGTCATCCACCCCGACCTCTCTGCCTCAGCCAATCAGAGGAAGCTTTGTGTTAGGGATTGAAGCAGCTTCTAGCATGAAATAATATCCAGTTATTCCACTTGACGTAAAATGTGAAATAAATGCAAAATGACGAGATTTGCTTCCCTTTCTGCTTTTTTTTACAGCAAGGAGCGTGCAGCGGCTGCCGCTGCCGCAGCCGCCGGCCCCCAAAGGGAGGCCTGGTCCAAGGGCCCCTCGTACGAGGATATGTATACGCAGGATGTGGTTATCAACATGAATGAGCAGGAAAACCTGCAACGGTTGGCTGCCGAGAACAAACCGGCCAAAGAGAGGCCCATCTGGCTGAGGGAGAGCACCGTACAGGGCGGAGCCTACGCCGAAACCGCCAAACTCAAAGATGGTAAGAAACGGGAGGGGGGTTCATTGATTAGGTCTCCAGTCTGCTTGTCGTAACAGTCTGTCTTTAAAGCTTGAACTTTTGGCTTTCCTTCTGTCTTGCTCAGTATCTCAACCCCTATCTGAGAAAGATCCACCGCCATGCTTCACAGTGCGGATGGGATGCTTTTTCGTCATATGCCTTATTCGATTTCTTTGCCAACATAGTGATTATGGTTTTGACTATAAAGTTTAGTTTTGGTCTCATCATGCCAAGTGATTTTGTTCCTAAAGTTCTGAGGCTTCTCTAGGTGACATTTGCTGTATTAAAAGAGGACTGTAAGTTCAGTTCTGTGTGGTCTGTCCAGACCTTGGCTTAAAGCGGTTGTAAACTCAATAAAAAAAAAAATAAAAAAATAAAAACCTGCAAGATAAAGGCATAATGAGCTAGTAAAGAGAAGAGACGGCTCCGGCGCGATGATTGGCTGGAGCCGCGATGACGTCACTCCCGCGCATGCGCGCGGGAGTGATTTTTCCGGCAAGCTCCCGGCAACTTAATTGAAGGTCCCCCGGACCTTCAGAGCGCATGCGCCGCTCGCGCTGTAAATATCTCCTAAACCGTGCCGGTTTAGGAGATATTATTTGTACCTACAGGTAAGCCTTATTATGGGCTTATCTGTAGGTAAAAGTGTCAAAAAGCGTGATACTACCGCTTTAACCAGTTATGGACACCGGACGGTGCTACACATGGCAAAAAAAGAAAACAATGGAATCACACCAGACATACACTGTATAGTATGCCCAGTCCTTCTGCCCGACTACAGTTCCCTCCTCATGCATGCTGGCATTTTTACAGCTGTCAAAATGACAGCAGGGAATTGCTGTGTAACTACAGAAGCTGCTGCTGTCAACAAGAAGGAAAAAAAAGACTGTCTGACAGCTTTTATAAACATTGTTCAGAGAGAGATTCAAAGTAACATTGTTTATAAGCATTGATCAGGCGGGATAGAGATCCAAAGTAACATTGTTTATAAACATTGATCAAACAGGAGATAGAGAGATACAAAGTAACTGTTTATAAACCTTAATCAGACAGGAGATAGACAGATACAAAGTAACATTGTTTATAAACATTGATCAGACAGGCGATAGAGAGATGCAAAGTAAAAATTTTTATAAACATTGATCAGACAGGAGATAGAGATACAAAGTAAAATTTTTATAAACATTGATCAAACAGGAGAGAGTGAGAGACCCAAAGTAACATTTTTATAAACATTGATCAGACCGGAGATGGAGAGATACAAAGTAACATTGTTTATAAACATTGATCAGACCGGAGATAGATACAAAGTAACATTGTTTATAAACATTGATCAAACAGGAGAGAGAGATACAAAGTAACATTGTTTATAAACATTGATCAGATGGGAGATGGAGAGATACAAAGTAACATTGTTTATAAACATTCATCAGACAGGAGATAGAGAGATACAAAGTAACATTGTTTATAAACATTCATCAGACAGGAGATACAAAGTAACATTGTTTATAAACATTGATCAGCCCGGAGATGGAGAGATACAAAGTAACATTGTTTATAAACATTGATCAGATGGGAGATGGAGAGATACAAAGTAACATTGTTTAAAAACATTGATCAGACAGGAGATAGATACAAAGTAACATTGTTTATAAACATCGATCAGACAGGCGATAGAGAGATGCAAAGTAAAAATTTTTATAAACATTGATCAGACAGGAGATAGAGATACAAAGTAAAATTTTTATAAACATTGATCAAACAGGAGAGAGTGAGAGACCCAAAGTAACATTTTTATAAACATTGATCAGACCGGAGATAGAGAGATACAAAGTAACATTGTTTATAAACATTGATCAGACCGGAGATAGATACAAAGTAACATTGTTTATAAACATTGATCAAACAGGAGAGAGAGATACAAAGTAACATTGTTTATAAACATTGATCAGATGGGAGATGGAGAGATACAAAGTAACATTGTTTATAAACATTCATCAGACAGGAGATAGAGAGATACAAAGTAACATTGTTTATAAACATTCATCAGACAGGAGGTACAAAGTAACATTGTTTATAAACATTGATCAGCCCGGAGATGGAGAGATACAAAGTAACATTGTTTATAAACATTGATCAGATGGGAGATGGAGAGATACAAAGTAACATTGTTTAAAAACATTGATCAGACAGGAGATAGATACAAAGTAACATTGTTTATAAACATCGATCAGACAGGAGATGAAGAGAGACAAAGTAACATTGTTTATAAACATTGATCAGACAGGAGATGGAGAGAGACAAAGTAACATTGTTTATAAACATTGATCAGACTGGAGATGGAGAGATACAAAGTAACATTGTTTCATTTTTATTTACTCTTTTATTCATCTGCATAATAAAGTGACAAGTGAACATCTGCATGTGATGGTTTAAAGTTACCTAACAAGTTAAAAAATAATATATTCTTATATATATTACATTTATACTTTTATTCATGGTAACAAAATAGGTATGTATAATATAAAATATATATTTTTTTTTTTACCTAACATGAATTATAGTAGAAAATATTTTTTTTTTTGTCTAAGACCGTATCACCCAAGAAAATCCTAAAAAGAAAAGAAAAGTGTATGTATTCTTTTCTTGAGAGATTTTTTTTCATAAGCGCATTTCTCTCCTTTCAGGCCTGGACCCAGAAGGTTTCCGCGACCACGAGGAGGGCCGTCCAGCCACGGACGACAATGAAGAGGTCATGCAGGCGCTGCTGAAACATGAAAAGAAGGCGGCGGCCGCCGCTGTAGGAGCTTCCGCCGCAGCTCCGGCATCCAGCGTGGGCGCCGGCAGCGACTCCGACAGCGACACCAGCGAGTCCGACCAAGACAGCCCTGCTCCCCGTCACCCCGTGGCATCCCTTCACTTCGAGGAGGATGACGACGACGACGAGTTTGAAGAAGTGCAGGCGGACCCCAAGGTCACCGTCGGGGGGCGGAGCTATCTTTACAGCGAGGTGAGTCAGCGGCCCGAACTGGTGGTGCAGATGACCCCGCAGGAAAAAGAAGTGTACATCCAGATGGGACAGAAAATGTTCGAGGACATGTATGAGTGAGTCACCCGTCAGACTGCGGGGTGGCATCACGCCTCCCGGAACCGATTCCCGAATCTCTTCCACCTGCCTTCGCCATCGTATGGTTTTTAATTAGCCTTTTTATTTGTTTTTAGTATTTGGTGACCAAGTAGATTTTTTGTTTGTTTTTTTAAAGAGTTTTGTTTTGTACATCAGCAGTCCTACACCCCCCAGGTGGAGAAATACAGGAGGCGGTCCTTGCAGGTGACTGCAGAGCAAAATGGCTGCCGATGGACTGGATACAGCTGTGATTGGTTCCTGAAGAAATAGCTGCTGGCGGAACTTTTTTTTTAGCTTTCACGAGTAACGGTAATGCAAACCTGAGCAGCTTCATGCAATACAAGTACAATTCGACAAGCTGCAGAACTCCACAGTCTTAGAATTTAGAGTATAACTGACATAGGTGCTCAACCTGTGGCCCTCCAGCTGTTACAGAACTAAAAGTCCCATCATGCCTCTGCCGTTTGGAGTCATGCTTGTAACTGTCAGCTTTGCAGTGCCTCATGGGACTTGTAGTTCTGGAACAGCTGGAGGGCCACAGGTGGAGCACCCATGTAGGGGTTGCATTGGTTTTAGGAGGTTAGGTGTTAGATTTTAGCGTTACAGGTTGGCTTAGTGTTAGGGCTCGTTCACACCAAGTGCATTGATCAATGCAGGCGAGGACACATAGAAAATAAGTGGGGGGGTTGGTTAGAGAGATCAGCCGATCACATAACCACTGCGACTGGCTGTCACAGTGATCACATGGTCGTGAGCTAGTCCCACCAGATATCCAGAAGTAGGGGGTTGGGAGAGCTCGGCCTATCGCATAACTACTGTGATTGTCACAGTGATCACATGGTCGTGAGCCAGTACCACAAGATACCTAGAAGTAGGGGGTTGGAATTGATTGGCTGATCATATAACCACTGTGATTGGCTGTTAATGATCACATGGTCGGAAGCCTGTCCCACCGGATACCTATAAGTATGTGATCGGCCAATCTATTCAAACCCCCCACTTCTAGGTATCCGGTGGGACAGGCTTCCGATGATGTGATCACTGACAGCCAATCACAGTGGTTATGTGATCAGCCGATCTATTCAAACACCCCACTTCTAGGTATCTAGTGGGACTGGCTCAGGACCATGTGATCATTGTGACAACCAATCACAGTGGTTATGTGATCAGCCGATCTATTCCAACACCCCACTTCTAGGTATCTAGTGGGACTGGCTCAGGACCATGTGATCATTGTGACAACCAATCACAGTGGTTATGTGATCAGCCGATCTATTCCAACACCCCACTTCTAGGTATCTAGTGGGACTGGCTCAGGACCATGTGATCACTGTGACAACCAGTCACAGTGGTTATGTGATAAGCCGATCTATTCTGCACCCCCACTTCTAGTTATCTGGTGGGACTGGCTCAGGACCATGTGATCATTGTGACAACCAATCACAGTGGTTATGTGATAAGCCGATCTATTCTGCACCCCCACTTCTAGTTATCTGGTGGGACTGGCTCAGGACCATGCGATCACTGTGACAACCAATCAGTGGTTATGTGATCTGCCAATCTCTCCCAACCCACTAAACACTGTGATTCTCACAGCAGTCACATGATCGGAAGCCAGTCCCACCAGATATCTATAGGAAGGGATTTGGGAGAGGTTGGTCGATCACATACCTACTGTGATTGGCTGTCTGTGATCAGATGATCGGGAGCCAGTCCCACTGAATACCTATAAGTAGAGAATTGGGAAAGGTCAGCCGATTACATACCTACTGGAATTGGCTGTCACAGTGATCACAAGATCGAGTCCCACTGGATACCAAAGTAGGGGGTTGGGAGAAATCGGCCAACCACATAATCACTCTGATTGGCTGTCACAGTTATCAAATGATCGAGGGCCAGTCAAACCTCGACACTGCGATACGTAGTAACAACGCATTGCACTGCCCTTAACACAACAGAGGGTGCACTATATATGGCCTGGGACGCATTGCCCGCTGGTATTAACGAGCCCATAGGTGGTTGGTCTTGTTTTAGGGGTTCAGGTTTGATTTTACGGTGTTCCTTTTTAGGAGGTTAGAGTATTAGGTTGGATTTTATGGGGTTGGTTAGTTTCCGGAATTTAGGTTTGGCGTTAGGACAAGATCTTATGGGGTTAGCGGCTGGATGAGCTTCAGTGGTTTAGGTGAGCTGTTCAGGTTAGATTCAAAGGGTTAAAGTATTAGTTCACCTTTTCATAATTAATAAAGAAGTGAACACCCTACATCCTAACCCAACCCCCCCAAAAAAAAAAACTGCGGGGGTTGGGGAGGGTGTACGGTGTTCGCCTTTTTTTTTTTCCTGAAGGCGGCGGACTAACCCTTTAAGAGTTAGGGGTGCGGTGAGTTTTTTAGTGGTTTAGGTTTTAGGGTTGGATTTTATGGGGTCACAGGTCAGGTTAGTGCCCAACCCCAGAACTTTTTACTTTTTGTTTTGATGTTTTTTAATGTGGGTGGGGGAGGGTTTCTGTCTGTGATCAAGCTTTCTCCTCCCAGGAGTAGATATGCACCCCCCCCCCCAATTCTTTGGCTGTAATTTGGCTTTAAGGGTTAAGTGTAAGCATTCGATGAAGTGTTATGGATGGTGAGCTTAATTATTTAGTTTTAGGGGTGTCAGGGCAGTGTTATTTTTATTATATATATATATATATATATATATATATATATATATATATATATATTCTAACTATTATAGAATATAAATATATATATATATATATATATATATATATATATAAATATTTTATATGAGAACCTAGTATACCAACCATGTGACCAAGCTGCAAAACTGTGTCCTCTCCCTGCCTGGCTGTACATGATGGTAGAAGTGTCTGAATCGCAAGACGGACCGCACAGAATTATGGATATTGCAGCAGCTAAGACTGTTCGCATGTATCTTTTTTTTTTTTTTTTCCTACTGTGTATAGGACAGTTTGGAGTTCTGCTTAAAGTCCTGCTAGTTGACAGTATTGCAACACCAAATCTCCTGCCAAAATCGCTACTTAACTAGAATCAAGCTTCTCCAGGAGACTCTGTAAAGCGCAAGACCAGCTCTGCAGCCACTGCACTTCCATTGCCATGCCTCTGATATTAGGAGTACAGATCAGAGGCACCTTGACTTCTGATTGGCTATGCTGCCTGTGATTCATACATTTTAGACCAATGAGTACCCCCCTCTTGGTCAGAGTTGCAAGTGAAGTACTTTTGGGGTGTTCCCAGATCCACCCACCTGTCACACCCACTGTGATGGAGTTGATGCCCTCCCCTGAGGGGCTCTGGTGGAGGTCCCTCATTGCTGGACTCGGGAATCCCAGTTGGGATATCCGTATTGGGCAGACATGGCACACACAGCCTGGATCCGGAGCTCACAGAGTATTAAAAATAATGAATTAACATTTTGGAAAGTCTCCCTGCTCCTGTGTTTTATGTGCCTGAGCCTTTTACATGAGCGAATTGTTCTTATCATTCACTGTTTGTTTTCTTAAATAAAGTTTTGTTTTTTGTACGAGTCATGTGACACCTGTTGTGTTTATATTTTACAGATGTTAGTTTCTTGTCCAATGAGATCCCTTCTCCTTACATACAAGCAGTGACATCACAATGTATTTCATCTCCAGATGCAAATTCTATCTACAGGAGGGACCTCACTGCCCTCCAGATAGAAGTCCTTTCTATTTTTATTATATATATATATATATATATATATATTACAAATTTTATATTATAGGAGTGACTTCACCGCTCTCCGATTAGAATATGACCTATATCTGGAGGGCGGTGATGTCACTCTGTATAATATATCTTATATCTGGAGGGCGGTGATGTCACTCCTGTATAATATATCTTATATCTGGAGGGCGGTGATGTCACTCTGTATAATATATATTATATCTGGAGAGCGGTGATGTCACTCCTGTATAATATATCTTATATCTGAGGAGTGGTGATGTCACTCCTGTATAATATCTTATATCTGGAGAGCGGTGATGTCACTCCTGTATAATATATCTGGAGGGCGGTGATGTCACTCCTGTATAATATATCTTATATCTGGAGGGCGGTGATGTCACTCCTGTATAATATATCTTATATCTGAGGAGTGGTGATGTCACTCCTGTATAATATATCTTATATCTGGAGGGCGGTGATGTCACTCTGTATAATATATCTTATATCTGGAGAGCGATGATGTCACTACTGTATAATATATCTTATATCTGGAGGGCGGTGATGTCACTCTGTATAATATATCTTATATCTGGGGAGCGGTGATGTCACTCCTGTATAATATATCTTATATCTGGAGGTCGGTGATGTCACTACTGTATAATATATCTTATATCTGGAGGGCGGTGATGTCACTCCTGTATAATATATCTTCTATCTGGAGGTCAGTGATGTCACTCCTGTATAATATATCTTATATCTGGAGGGCGGAGATGTCACTCCTGTATAATATATCTTATATCTGGAGAGCCGTGATGTCACTCCTGTATAATATATCTTCTATCTGGAGGTCAGTGATGTCACTCCTGTATAATATATCTTATATCTGGAGGGCGGAGATGTCACTCCTGTATAATATATCTTATATCTGGAGGGCGGAGATGTCACTCCTGTATAATATATCTTATATCTGGAGAGCCGTGATGTCACTCTGTATAATATATCTTCTATCTGGAGGTCAGTGATGTCACTCCTGTATAATATATCTTATATCTGGAGGGCGGAGATGTCACTCCTGTATAATATATCTTATATCTGGAGAGCCGTGATGTCACTCCTGTATAATATATCTTCTATCTGGAGGTCAGTGATGTCACTCCTGTATAATATATCTTATATCTGGAGGGCGGAGATGTCACTCCTGTATAATATATCTTATATCTGGAGGGCGGAGATGTCACTCCTGTATAATATATCTTATATCTGGAGAGCCGTGATGTCACTCTGTATAATATATCTTCTATCTGGAGGTCAGTGATGTCACTCCTGTATAATATATCTTATATCTGGAGGGCGGAGATGTCACTCCTGTATAATATATCTTATATCTGGAGAGCCGTGATGTCACTCCTGTATAATATATCTTATATCTGGAGAGCGGTGATGTCACTCCTGTATAATATATCTTATATCTGGAGAGCGGTGATGTCACTCCTGTATAATATATCTTATATCTGAAGAGCGGTGATGTTACTTCTGTATAATATATCTTATATCTGGAGAGCGGTGATGTCACTCCTGTATAATATATCTTATATCTGGAGAGCGGTGATGTCACTCCTGTATAATATATCTTATATCTGGAGAGCGGTGATGTCACTCCTGTATAATATATCTTATATCTGGAGAGCGGTGATGTCACTCCTGTATAATATATCTTATATCTGGAAAGCGGTGATGTCACTCTGTATAATATATCTTATATCTGGAGAGCGGTGATGTCACTCCTGTATAATATATCTTATATCTGGAGAGCGGTGATGTCACTCCTGTATAATATATCTTATATCTGGAGGGCGGTGATGTCACTCCTGTATAATATATCTTATATCTGGAAAGCGGTGATGTCACTCTGTATAATATATCTTATATCTGGAGAGCGGTGATGTCACTCCTGTATAATATATCTTATATCTGGAGAGCGGTGATGTCACTCCTGTATAATATATCTTATATCTGGAGGGCGGTGATGTCACTCCTGTATAATATATCTTATATCTGGAGAGCAGTGATGTCACTCCTGTATAATATATCTTATATCTGGAGAGCGGTGATGTCACTCTGTATAATATATCTTATATCTGGAGGGCGGTGATGTCACTCCTGTATAATATATCTTCTATCTGGAGGTCAGTGATGTCACTCCTGTATAATATATCTTATATCTGGAGGGCGGAGATGTCACTCCTGTATAATATATCTTATATCTGGAGAGCCGTGATGTCACTCCTGTATAATATATCTTATATCTGGAGAGCGGTGATGTCACTCCTGTATAATATATCTTATATCTGAAGAGCGGTGATGTTACTTCTGTATAATATATCTTATATCTGGAGAGCGGTGATGTCACTCCTGTATAATATATCTTATATCTGGAGAGCAGTGATGTCACTCCTGTATAATATATCTTATATCTGGAGAGCGGTGATGTCACTCCTGTATAATATATCTTATATCTGGAAAGCGGTGATGTCACTCTGTATAATATATCTTATATCTGGAGAGCGGTGATGTCACTCCTGTATAATATATCTTATATCTGGAGAGCGGTGATGTCACTCCTGTATAATATATCTTATATCTGGAGGGCGGTGATGTCACTCCTGTATAATATATCTTATATCTGGAAAGCGGTGATGTCACTCTGTATAATATATCTTATATCTGGAGAGCGGTGATGTCACTCCTGTATAATATATCTTATATCTGGAGAGCGGTGATGTCACTCCTGTATAATATATCTTATATCTGGAGAGCGGTGATGTCACTCTGTATAATATATCTTATATCTGGAGAGAGGTGATGTCACTCCTGTATAATATATCTTATATCTGGAGAGCGGTGATGTCACTCCTGTATAATATATCTTATATCTGGAAAGCGGTGATGTCACTCTGTATAATATATCTTATATCTGGAGAGCGGTGATGTCACTCCTGTATAATATATCTTATATCTGGAGAGCGGTGATGTCACTCCTGTATAATATATCTTATATCTGGAGAGCAGTGATGTCACTCCTGTATAATATATCTTATATCTGGAGAGCAGTGATGTCACTCCTGTAAAATATATCTTATATCTGGAGAGCGGTGATGTCACTCCTGTATAATATATCTTATATCTGAAGAGCGGTGATGTTACTTCTGTATAATATACAGTATCTAACAAAAGTGAGTACACCCCTCACATGTTTGTAAATATTTTATTCTATCTTTTCATGTGACAACACTGAGTCCCGGTTCACATTTGTGCGATGTGGGAACACTGTGAATATGCAGCGTCATCCCGCATCGAATCCACACCCCTGGCAGTTCACACTGCCATATGCGATACGCAGGGGGTGTCAAAGGTTAACGACACCCCCAGTTGCAATCGCATATCGCAGCGCGATCTGCAAGTTTGCACAGAATCGGTTTGCACTAGTGTGAACCACTATGCAATCCGATTCTGCTGCGGATAAAAAAAGGGTCCTGTGCGTGTTGGATGCGGTGCGAATTCAGCCATACAAACTGGCTGATTTTGCACCGCACAGAGATCGCATGTAATTTTAGGAGCAGTGCGCTCCGAATTACATGCGATCTCTGTGATCGCACAAATGTGAACCGGCCCTGAAGAAATGACACTTTGCTACAATGTAAAGTAGTGAGTGTACAGCTTGTATAACAGTGTAAATTTGCTGTCCCCTCAAAATAACTCAACACACAGCCATTAATGTCTAAACTGCTGGCAACAAAAGTGAGTACACCCCTAAGTGACAATGTCCAAATTGGGCCCAAAGCGTCAATATTTTGTGTGGCCCCCATTATTTTCCAGCACTGCCTTAACCCTCTTGGGCATGGAGTTCACCAGAGCTTCACAGGTTGCCACTGGAGTCCTCTTCCCCTCCTCCATGATGACTTCACAGAGCTGGTGGATGTTAGAGACCTTGCGCTCCTCCACCTTCCGTTTGAGGCCCCACAGATGCTCAATAGGGTTTAGGTCTGGAGACATGCTTGGCCAGTCCATCACCTTTACCCTCAGCTTCTTTAGCAAGGCAGTGGT
The DNA here is from genome assembly GCF_965119305.1 of Pelophylax lessonae. Classification (NCBI taxonomy): domain Eukaryota; kingdom Metazoa; phylum Chordata; class Amphibia; order Anura; family Ranidae; genus Pelophylax; species Pelophylax lessonae. The sequence continues at coordinate 15,179,008 of NC_138769.1, forward strand.
CATCTTGGAGGTGTGTTTGGGATCGATCTCGTTTCGGAATATTGCCCTGCAGCCCAGTGTCCGAAGGGAGGGGATCATGCTCTGCTTCAGTATGTCACAGTACATGTTGGCATTCATGGTTCCCTCAATAAACTGTAGCTCCCCAGTTCAGGCAGCACTCATGCAGCCCCAGACCATGACACTCCCACCACCATGCTTGACTGTAGGCAAGACACACTTGTCTTTGTACTCCTCACCTGGTTGCCGCCACACACGCTTGAGACCATCTGAACCAAATAAGTTTATCTTGGTCTCATCAAACCACAGGAGATGGTTCCAGTAATCCATGTCCTTAGTCTGCTTGTCTTCAGCAGACTGTTTGTGGGCTTTCTTGTGCATCATCTTTAGAAGAGGCTTCCTTCTGGGACGACAGCCATGCAGACCAATTTGATGCAGTGTGCGGCGTATGGTCTGAGCACTGACAGGCTGACCCCCCACCCCTTCAACCTCTGCAGCAATGCTGGCAGCACTCATACGTCTATTTCCCAAAGACAACCTCTGGATATGATGCTGAGCACGTGCACTCAACTTCTTTGGTCGACCATGGCGAGGCCTGTTCTGAGTGGAACCTGTCCTGTTAAACTGCTGTATGGTCTTGGTCACCGTGCTGCAGCTCAGTTTCAGGGTCTTGGCAATCTTCTTATAGCCTAGGCCATCTTTATGTAGAGCAACAATTCTTTTTTTTTTTTCAGATCCTCATAGAGTTCTTTGCAATGAGGTGCCATGTTGAACTTCCAGTGACCAGTATGAGAGAGTGAGAGCGATAACACCAAATTTAAAACACCTGCTCCCCATTCACACCTGAGACCTTGTAACACTGAGTCACATGACACCAGGAAGGGAAAATGGCTATTTGGGCCCAATTGGGACATTGTCACTTAGGGGTGTACTCACTTTTGTTGCCAGCGGTTTAGACATTAATGGCTGTGTGTTGAGTTATTTTGAGGGGACAGCAAATTTACACTGTTATACAAGCTGTACACTCACTACTTTACATTGTAGCAAAGTGTCATTTCTTCAGTGTTGTCACATGAAAAGATAGAATAAAATATTTACGAAAATGTGAGGGGTGTACTCACTTTTGTGAGATACTGGCTCTTATACCTGGAGGTTGGTGATGTCACTCCTGTATAATATATCTTATATCTGGAGGGCGGTGATGTCACTCTGTATAATATATCTTATATCTGGAGGGCGGTGATGTCACTCTGTATAATATATCTTATATCTGGAGGGCGGTGATGTCACTCTGTATAATATATCTTATATCTGGAGAGCAGTGATGTCACTCCTGTATAATATATCTTATATCTGGAGAGCAGTGATGTCACTCCTGTATAATATATCTTATATCTGGAGAGCGGTGATGTCACTCCTGTATAATATATCTTATATCTGGAGAGCGGTGATGTCACTCCTGTATAAATTATATGATATGACATGACAAGTTTTGTCTTACAAGTGGACTGTTGCACTCACACACACCAGGGGTTGGATTGTAGGTGGTGGGTAACCTGTACAGTATTTCACGTGGCGTCTTATTTCTATTGTGTGTATATCTTCTAATAAAGGGAGCAGCTTCCTGATCCTCATAGAGGTTTATATGTCTTGGAGGAGATATAAATAATAATGATCGGTCTCTGGGAAGCAGTGAGGATCTCTTCCCCGGAACCACCTAATCAATTCCTGTAAATGATTAATGAGGAGAGGATGGATCTGTACGTGCCGCAGGGCTATCCCGGTGCAGGTTGGGATGTCTGTAATATACAGCGCTCAGCAGTACCCGCTATAATGATGCCTTCTGTACAAACACAATGAACATCCCAGGGAGGCGATCATTGTATAAAGACTGATGCGGGGAAGCAGAGGACAGCCTGCTGCATGTGATACAGAACAGCTTCTGACCCAGCGGCTTCAGAGATATATGCTGGGACTTGTGGTTCCTTAAATTAACCTAATCCACAGTCTGACCTCATTTCCTGTGTGAAGGTTTTCTTGCTGTTCTGTCAGACTAGAATAATTACCTTCGTGGCCGTGTTGTTGCACCATCACACCTCAGATCACCCCCAATTCCTGCACCTTAACCCCTCAGATCACCCCAATTCCTGCACCTTCACCCCTCAGATCACCCCCAATTCCTGCACCTTAACCCCTCAGATCACCCCAATTCCTGCACCTTCACCCCTCAGATCACCCCCAATTCCTGCACCTTCACCCCTCAGATCACCCCAATTCCTGCACCTTCACCCCTCAGATCACCCCAATTCCTGCACCTTCACCCCTCAGATCACCCCCAATTCCTGCACCTTCACCCCTCAGATCACCCCAAATTCCTGCGCCTTCACACCTCAGGACACCCCAATTCCTGCACCTTCACCCCTCAGATCACCCCCAATTCCTGCACCTTTACACCGAAGATCTCTCCAATTCCTGACCCTCAGATCACCCCAATTCCTGTACCTTCACCCCTCAGATCACCCCCAATTCCTGCACCTTTACCTCCAATTCCTGCACCATCACACCTCAGTTCACCCCCAATTCCTGCACACTCACACCTTTGATCACCCCCAATTTATGCACCTTTACCCCTCAGATCACCCCCAATTCCTGCACCTATACACCTAAGATCTCTCCAATTCCTGACCCTACCCAATTCCTGACCCTCAGATCACCCCAATTCCTGTACCTTCACCCCTCATCACCCCCAATTCCTGCACCTTTACACCTAAAATCTCTCCAATTCCTGACCCTCAGATCACCCCCAATTCCTGCACCTCCACCCCTCAGAGCACCCCCAATTCCTGCACCTTCACCTCTCAGCTCAGCCCCAATTCCTGCACCTTCACCTCTCAAATCACCTGATTCCTGCACCTTCACCCCTCAGATCAGTCCCACTCCCTGCACCTTCACACCTCAGGACACCCCAATTCCTGCACCATTACACCTCCAATCACCCCTTGATTCCTGCACCTTCACATATTTAGATCACCCCAATTACTGCACCTCCACCCCTCAGATCACCCCCAATTCCTGCACCATCACACCTCAGATCACCCCCAATTCCTGCACCTTCACCCCTCAGATCACCCCAATTCCTGCACCTTCACACCTCAAATCACCTTTTCTGTCTCGGATCACCCCAATTCCTGCACCTTCACACCTCAAATCACCTTTTCTGTCTCGGATCACCCCAATTCCTGCACCTTCCCTTCACATTTCAGATCACCCCAAATTCCTACCTCTTCACATTTCAGATCACCCCAATTCCTGCACCTTCACCCCTCAGATCACCCCAATTCCTGCACCTTCACCCCTCAGATCACCCCAATTCCTGCACTATCACACCTCAGATCACCCCAATTCCTGCACCTTCACAGCCCCATTCCTTGCACTTATGACACCTGGCGGGGATCTTTTCTGCACCCCCCCCCCCCCCCGGGGTCTCTGTCGCAATCTGCAAAGAACATGGTTTGCCCGCCTGGCTGCGTCATTCATTTACAGAGTGCTGTGAATAGAAAAGGACAAGGACCGGCAGCCTTTGCGACTGTCGGCATGTAGTTCCCAATGAACTACCATGGCAGTGTGGGGCAGTGTGGTCGTTTATTGATGCTTCCTGTTGGTTTGTACTGCTTGGTCGTATGAAGTACAGACAGCTTACACAGAGTCTGCAAGAGCCCTGCATTGCACCCACACCCACCATCTGCATATCATGGATGCAATGCTTTCCAGGCTCCCGGTTTAATAAAAAAAAAAAAAAGGCATATTTTCTTACCTGCAAAAAAATATGCATTTATTTTTTTTATTTATTTTTTTAAGAACTGAACTTATGCTTTAAAACTTAACTCGGGGCACAAAACTTTTCCTTTAAGGCTCCGTTCACAAACTGGCTTCTCGGATCGCGGGCGCAATCGCCGTGATCCAAAACCATTGCAAATCGCAGGACGCCCATGCGATTCCCGTGACTTCCAATGGCACCCTAAACGCGGCGCAATTTTGCGGGATGCCTGTCACCCAAAAGAAGTTCTTGTCAGGCGACAAAATCGCGCCGCGTTTGGAGTGCGATTGCAAGTCATGGGAATTGCACAGGCGTCCCGCGATTTGCAGTGATTAGGGATCCTGGCCCATTACCACATGATCAGATGTCAGCCAATAACAGTTGATCACGTGATGTAAACAGAGCCGGTGTTCCGTGAGAATTACCTACCCGTGAGAAAAACCTACCCCTCGTCACTTCCGGTACTCCGCACTGTATGTAATGCAGCGGGTACATTAAAACAGCTGTGCTGAAATACGAGTGATCTCCGCTCCTGTCCCGGTCACTTCCCTGCTCTCGGATAGTAAATATAAAAGCGGCGGCGGCTGTATGAAAACATAAATCACTGAGCCGAAAGCCGCTTTTATATTTACTTGCCGAGAGCAGGGAAGTGACCGGGACAGGTGCGGGGATGACTCGTATGTCAGCACAGCTGTTTTAGGTAAGCGCCGCGTCGGTAGGTTTTTTTCACGGTACACCGTGATCGTTTTATACTAGTGCGCAAGCTCCTCTGTTCTGCCATTAGGTATCCGGCGCTCTGAGCATGCGCACTGCTGCGCTGCTCAGATGCTTCTGGCCGGAAGTGACGAGGGGTAGGTAATTCTCACAGGGTAGGTAATTCTCACGGAACACCGGTAACCAGATTTTATTTTATTTTTTTTTTCCTCACGAGAAAAAAAAAAAAAAGCCGATCAGCGGCTGCTGTCAGAGGGACATCAGTCCCGAAGAGGAAGAGCCACTGCTGCCGCATGTGTGTCCACCAGTGCCACCTACCATTGCCCACAGTGCAGGCCAGTGCCACCTATTAGTGCCCTTCATTGCCACCTATCAGTACCCTTCAGTGCTGCCCATCGGTGCCACCTCATCAGCACACATCAATGAAGGTGAAAAATTACCTGTTTGCAAAATTTTATAACAAACTATAAAAAAACTTTTTGTTTTTTTTTTCTCCCAATTTTCGGTCTTTTTTTTGTTTATTCAGCAAAAAATAACCCCACTGGTGAATAAATACCACCAAAAGAAAGCTCTATTCATTTGAAAAAAATTATAAAAAATTTAATTTGGGTAAAGTGTTGCATGACTGCGCACTTGTCATTTAACCACTTTACCACCGGAGGATTTTGCTGTCCTACGTCCAGGTCACTTTTTGCAATTCGGCACTGTGCAAATTTAACTGACAATTGCGCGGTCGTGCAACGCCGTACCCAAACAAAATTTACGTCTGTTTTTTCCCACAAACAGAGCTTTCTTTTGGTGGTATTTGGTCACATGTGCGATTTTTATTTTTTGCGATATTAAAAAAAAAAAAAAAAAAATTCGAAAATTTTGAAAAAATAACAATATTTTTCTACTTTGACAGTTACAAAATATCCAATATATTAAATTTTGTCATATATTTAGTCCAAAATGTATTTAGCTACATGTATTTGACAAAACAAATCTCAATGAGCGTATTTTTAACCGCTTTAAGACCGGAAGATTTTACCCCATTCCTGACCAGGCCATATTTTGCGATTCAGCACTGCGTTATTTTAAGGGACGATTGCGCGGTCGTGCGATGCTGTACCCAAATTAAATTTGTCTTTTTTTTCCCCCTCAAATAGAGCTTTATTTTGGTGGTATTTGATTACCTGTTCGATTTTTACTTTTTGCGCTATAAACAAAAAAAGAGCGACCGTTTTGAAAAAATAACAATATTTTTCACATTTTTTTATATGAAATTCCCCCCAAAAAAATGTAAAAATCAAAATTTTTTAACATTTTTGGCCAATTTGTTTTCTGCTACATATTTTTGGTAAAAAAAAATTTGCAATAAGCGTATTTTGATTGGTTTGCGCAAAACTTATCGCAGCTACTAACTACGGGAAATTTATGTCATTTTTATTGTTTTTATTTTTTTAACTAGTAATGGCGGCGATTTTTTTTTTTGCGGGACTGCGACATTGCGGCGGACAAATTGGACCCTTGACTGACATTTTTGACACTTTTGGGGGTACCAGTGACATTACTACAGTAATCAGTGCTATAAATATGCACTGTTACTGTAAAAATGACACTGGCAGGGAAGGGGTTAACTTTTATTGGTGATCAAGGGGTTAATGTATGCCTGGTGCTTACTAACGTGTGTGGGGGGAGGTGACTGAGTGACACAGGCACAGATCGGATGTTCAGCTATGCTGAACCCTGCAATCTGTCCCTGCCTGTCACTTAGGAGATCCGTCCGCTTTGTTTACACAAGTGGGTGGATTTCCTCACTCGATCCCTGACGATCGGGGAAGAGCAGCGGTGATCCCTGCCGCTCATCCCCTGGCCCGACTCCCGCTGTGACTGAATACAGCGGGAGCGAGCCTGCTGCGGCGCGCACGCGCCGCCCACAAGGGGAGGAGTCCAGCGACGTAGGGCTACGTCGCTGGACGATATCGATCCACTTTGCTGCAGTACAGTCCCAGTGACCGGTTGGCAAGTGGTTAAAGTGCAACAGCAGGAAGGGGGTTTAAGTGCCCAGTAGGCTAGTGGTTAATATTTTCCTCAATAGTGGCAAAGAATATAAACGCACTTTGTGTGCACCGAATGCTTTTGCAAACCCAAATATTACCTTGTGAAAGTAGCAAAGAGAAGAGCTGTCCCAGCAGGCCCCACCCACCAAATGCTAAGTGCAGAAAACCACAGGAGGGGGCGGAGACGAGACCGGTCACCCTGCACAAGGAGAGAGAGCAGCAGTGAGCGGTCTTTATTACAGGAAATCTCACACTGGATTACTGCACAGATCTGGAAGAAATACACAAAGCTCACCGAGATTCAATGAAGAATACACAAGACGAACATATTTAGATGATATCTACTTATCCCGGAGTTTAACGTTAATCTAACTTTTGGCTGAAGTTGGGCTATGACTTGTGAGATGACCCCCCCCCCCCCCTCCTATATAACGGCAAACAACCCAGGCGTTGTCATGGAAAACTACAGGAAAAAAAAAATTTCCTGAAAAGCCGAACTTTTATTATTCAAGCCTATTATTTCAAGAACCAAAATCATAAATGCACAAAAATTGCCCAATTTTCAGCCTCCGCACCAGTTATATAAATATCCCCCAGTGTATATATCTAAAGCATATTTCAAAAAAATATGAGAGCCGTTAAGCAGGCACTTTATTTTTTTTGAAAGTTAAAGAGGTTGGTGTATAAAAAAAAATATTGCAATGCGGATGTCTCAGCATTTGCACAACCGTCACAAAAAAAAAAAAAAATCTCCATATGTTTATTTTTTTATGATTGTCAACTCCATCTAGTGGTCATAATTTGATACTTTCCCAATTGATGTCTTTCAGGAAAATGCTTTGTTTTGACTAGCCAAAGCATATTTATTTCTTTTTTTTCTTCCTCACGTTTTGTCACTTGGCACTTTAGTCTGTGCTTCCTTTCTCACTTGGATGGAGGGTGTGGGTCCCCGTGGTTACCCAGAAGTCTAGGGGGAGTATGTGTGGCCATTAGGTTCCTTCCTCCCCTAAACCGGGGGGGGGGGGGTCTCTCTTCAGGAGAGCCCCTCACCTAGTACTCTGCTTCAGCTGACAACAAGGAGAGGGATCTGCCGGGACTTTTGGCTAGGTGGACCAAGTTGAGTCTTGCCTCTGTCAGGAGTCTTGCCTCTGTCAGGAGTCTTGCACCCCAGGTTAGGGGTCAGAGTAAGGTCCTACTCCCCTGAGGGGGTGGACAAGAGACTCACCCCCTAGCTGCACTTTTTTTGTGTGTGTTGTTCACATGCACTTTTTTTGTACACTAAGATGTTTTGTTTTTTTGCGCACCACCACGAGAAAAAGAAAATTGCATTTTAGCCACTAGATGGAGCTGACAATCATAGGAAATAAACCTATTAGATGCATTACAGGGGTTATTCATGCCAGCTGTGTGACTGCGAATGCATTCGCATAGCAATTTTTTTTTACTAATAGACCCTGAAGTGTATGTGGAGTTAGCCCCTTTCCACCCAATAATATGACAGCCAGATGGGAGCCCCATTATACTGTGAGGACATCATATGATGCCCTCCCAGGGCTGCACTCTGTTGTGATCTCTCACCGATAACAGATCACTCTACCAGCCTGCTGCTGGTACCATGTGATCGCTGTGGCCAATCACAGCAGATCACATGACAATTGTACACAAAGAGGCCTTTGATCCATATTTTTTCTATGTGTAATACTGTAATAAGCTATGTGATTGGCCACAGTGATCACATGGTACAGACAGGGCCAATCACAGCCCATTTGTACCATTTGATTAGCTGTGGCAAATCACAGCAGATCACATAACAATTGTACACAAAGAGAGGCTTTGATTCATATTTTTCTTTGTGTAATACTGTGATAAGCTCTGTGATTGGCCACAGTGATCACATGGTACAGACAGGGCCAATCACAGCCCATTTGTACCATGTGATTAGCTGTGGCCAATCACAGCAGATCACATGACAATTGTACACAAAGAGAGGCTTTGATTCATATTTTTCTTTGTGTAATACTGTGATAAGCTCTGTGATTGGCCACAGTGATCACATGGTACAGACAGGGCCAATCGCAGCCCATTTGTACCATGTGATTAGCTGTGGCCAATCATAGCAGATCACATAACAATTGTACACAAAGAGAAGCTTTGATTCATATTTTTTCTGTGTGTAATACTGTGATAAGCTCTTTGATTGGCCACAGAGATCACATGGTGCAGACGGAGAATCACAGCCCATTTGTTCCATGTGATTAGCTGTGGCCAATCACAGCAGATCACATGACAATTGTACATAAGGAAAGGCTTTGATTCATATTTTTCTTTGTGTAATACTGTGATAAGCTCTGTGATTGGCCACAGTGATCACATGGTGCAGATGTAGGAATTCCCAAACTAGATGAGAAAAATATAGCGCTTGCTGATGTATGCAGGAAACTAAGGGAGTTGGTATACAATATATCTAAAATTTCTAAAACCATAAAATGGGCTGTGCCCCTAAGACATATATATATATATTGGATAGTAAAATAATTAATGTGCCAAAATCAAGTCCAACAATTCACTGTGATAATAAAGTGCCAGATCATGTTTATTATTTTATTTCTCAAGATGTAAACCATTGGTGAGCCTCAAAAACAGGAAGGCTAGATTAGAGTTTGCCAAACACCATCTAAAAAAGCCTTCACAGTTCTGGAACAACATCCTATGGACAGATGAGACCAAGATCAACTTGTACCAGAGTGATGGGAAGAGCAGAGTATGGAGAAGGAAAGGAACTGCTCATGATCCAAAGCATACCACCTCATCAGTGAAGCATGGTGGTGGTAGTGTCATGGCGTGGGCATGTATGGCTGCCAATGGAACTGGTTCTCTTGTATTTATTGATGATGTGACTGCTGACAAAAGCAGCAGGATGAATTCTGAAGTGTTTCGGGCAATATTATCTGCTTATATTCAGCCAAATGCTTCAGAACTCATTGGACGGCGCTTCACAATGCAGATGAACAATGACCCGAAGCATACTGCGAAAGCAACCAAAGAGTTTTTTAAGGGAAAGAAGTGGAATGTTATGCAATGGCCAAGTCAATCACCTGACCTGAATCCGATTGGGCATGCATTTCACTTGCTGAAGACAAAACTGAAGGGAAAATGCCCCAAGAACAAGCAGGAACTGAAGACAGTTGCAGTAGAGGCCTGGCAGAGCATCACCAGGGATGAAACCCAGCGTCTGGTGATGTCTATGCGTTCCAGACTTCAGGCTGTAATTGACTGCAAAGGATTTGCAACCAAGTATTAAAAAGTGAAAGTTTGATTTATGATTGTTAATCTGTACCATTACTTTTGGTCCCTTAAAAAGTGGGAGGCACATATACAAACTGTTGTAATTCCTACACCTTTCACCTGATTTGGATGTAAATACCCTCAAATTAAAGCTGAACGTCTGCAGTTAAAGGGCATCTTGTTTGTTTCATTTCAAATCGATTGTGGTGGTGTATAGAGCCAAAAAGATTAGAATTGTGTTGATGTCCCAATATTTATGGACCTGACTGTATACACTACTCAAAAAAATAAACACTTTTTAATCAGAATATAACATAAAGTCAAGTAAACTCCTGGAATATTGATCTGGTCAGTTCAGTTAAGTAGTAGAAGGGGTTGTTAATCAGTTTCAGCTGCTTTGGCATTAATGAAATTAACAACAGGTGCACTAGATGGGCAACAATGAGATAACCTCCAAAACAGGAGTGATTTTACAGGTGGAGTCCACTGAACTTTTTTTTTCCCTACTCCTCTTTTCTGACTTTTTCACTAGTTTCGAATTTGGCTAGGGTCAGTGTCACTACTGGCAGCATGAGGCCATACCTGGACCCTATAGAGGTTGCACAGGCAGTCCAACTCCTCCAGGATGGCACATCAATACGTGCCAGAAGGTTTGTTGTGTCTCCCAGCAAAGTCTCAAGAGCATGGAGGAGATTCCACGAGACAGGCAGTTACTCTAGGTGAGCTGGACAGGGTTGTAGAAGGTCCTTAACCCATCAGCAGGACCGTTATCTGCTGCTTTGTTCAAGGAGGAACAGGATGAGCACTGCCAGAGCCCTACAAAATGACCTCCAGCAGGACACTGGTGTGAATGTCTCTGACCAAAAAATCAGAAACAGACTTCAAGAGGGTGACCTGAGGAACTGACGTCCTCTAGTGGGCCCTCTGCTCACTGCCCGGCACCGTAGAGCTCGATTGGCATTTGCCATTAAACACCAGAATTGGCAGGTCCTCCACTAGCTCCCTGTGCTTTTCACAGATGGCAGCAGGTTCACCCTGAGCACATGTGACAGACATGAAAGGGTCTGGAGATGTCGTGGAGAACGTTATGCTGCCTGTAACATTGTTCAGCATGACCAGTTGGGTGGTGGGTCAGTCATTGTCTTGGGAGGCAAATCCATGGAGGGAGGCACAGACCTCTACAGGCTAGACAATGGCACCCTGACTGCCATTAGGTATCGGGATGAAATCCTTGGACCCATTGTCAAACCCTACGCTGGTGCTGTGGGTCCTGGGTTCCTCCTGGTGCACAACAATGCCCAGCCTCATGTGGTGAGAGTGTGCAGCCAGTTCCTGGAGGATGAAGTAATTGATACCGTTGAATGGCCCCCACGCTGGCCTGACTTAAATCCAATAGAACAAATCTGGGACAATATGTTTCGATCCATCGGACGCCGCCAGGTTGCACCTCAGTCTCTTCAGGAGCTCAGTGATGCCCTGGTCCAGATCTGGGAGGAAATACCCCAGGACACCATCCGTCATCTCATTAGGAGCATGCCCCGATGTTGTCAGGCATGTATACAAGCACGTGGGGGCCATACAAACTACTGAGGACCATTTTGAGTTCCTGCAATGAAATTTCAGCAAAATGGACTAGCCTGCAGCATCATTTTTTCACTTTGATTTTCGGGGTGTCTTTGAATTCAGTTCTCTGTGGGGTGATAATTCTCATTTCCATGAAATGCTGTGGCATCCTTTCCTTCCTAACACGTTACCCAGTCCATACCAGTATAGATCCTAACACATTACACAGTCCATATCAGTATAGATCCTAACACATTACCCAGTCCATACCAGTATAGAGCCTAACACATTACCCAGTCCATACCAGTATAGATCCTAACACATTACCCAGTCCATACCAGTATAGAGCCTAACACATTACCCAGTCCATACCAGTATAGATCCTAACACATTACCCAGTCCATACCAGTATAGAGCCTAACACATTACCCAGTCCATACCAGTATAGATCCTCACACATTACCCAGTCCATACCAGTATAGACCCTAACACATTACCCAGTCCATACCAGTATAGAGCCTAACACATTACCCAGTCCATATCAGTATAGATCCTAACACATTACCCAGTCCATACCAGTATAGATCCTAACACATTACCCAGTCCATACCAGTATAGATCCTAACACATTACCCAGTCCATATCAGTATAGACCCTAACACATTACCCAGTCCATACCAGCATAGATCCTAACACATTACCCAGTCCATACCAGTATAGATCCTAACACATTACCATGTCCATACCAGTATAGATCCTAACACATTACCCAGTCCATACCAGTATAGATCCTAACACATTACCCAGTCCATACCAGTATAGATCCTAACACATTACCCAGTCCATACCAGTATAGATCCTAACACATTACCCAGTCCATACCAGTATAGATCCTAACACATTACCCAGTCCATACCAGTATAGATCCTAACACATTACCCAGTCCATACCAGTATAGATCCTAACACATTACCTATTTTTTATAGCAGAAAGTAAAAAAATTTGTTTTTTTTCTAAATTTTCAGTCTTTTTTTTGTTTATAAAAATGCAGTGGTAATTAAACACCACTAAAAGAAAGCTCTATTTGTGGGAAAAAAGGACATACATTTTATTTGGGTACAGTGTCACATTACCACACAATCACCAGGTAAAGTTTTATATTTTTTATTGGATATTTTTTATAGCAGAAAGTAAAAAAATCGTTTTTCTTTTTTCTAAATTTTCAGTCTTTTTTTGTTTATAAAAAAAAAAAAAATTGCAGTGGTAATTAAACACCACTCAGGCCCCATTCACATTGTCGCGATCCGACTTGGGGGGGGGCGACCTCCGAGGTCGTGGTGCGAGCAGCGCGCCGCGACCTCAGAGCGGCCACCACGGACTTCATAACATTGAAGTCTATGGCGGTCGCCTCCGGGTCGCCCCAAAGAAGCTCCGGACCCTTTTTCTAAGTCGGAGCGACTTGTGTCGCTCCTATTAGAACGGGTCCACAGCTTCCCTATGGAAGGCGACCTACGGCGACCTGTGAGGCGACCAGGTCGCCTTAGTGTGAACGGGGACTAAAAGAAAGCCTCTATCTGTGGGGAAAAAAGGACATACATTTTATTTGCATTACCACACAATCGACATGTAAAGTTTTATATTTTTTATTGGATATGTTTTATAGCAGAAAGTAAAAAATTTGTTTTTTTTTTCTAGAAAAACTTCAGGAAAAAAAAAAAAGAGAAAAAATTCATCCAGACTGCATTCCTGTGGTGTGAACCGGCCGTTATCGTGCTTTGCAGCAGGGCTGAAATTATTACTGTAGTGACTTTACAAATACTTTGTTCCAAATGTCTCTGCTTAGGTCACTGATAGGGACGGCAATGCCGCTGCAGGGACAGGCGATGTAGGCAGCGGCAGGGACAGATGCCGCAGTCTGGCGCTCAGGTGCCAGAACCTCACCTGATTACACCGGGCTGCCAGGAGGCTCCATCACCCTCCCGCAGGATGAGAAGCCCTATTTGCATGTAATGAATGTGGATAAGGACATGCAAAATAGCGACAGCGATCCCAGGGGAGGGAAACCGTAAGCTGCTGCGACGGAGCCGCCGAGATTTACATTCTTGGGGGAAATGATAAAACATTTGAATATTCTAATCTTTGTCACTCAGCCCGTCTTCATTATATCCCAACCTGAAGAGGGGGTTGGGGCTGACAACACAAAAAAAAAACATGGATCCGATAATTCTTGAATTTTACTGCTTAACCCCATTCGCTGCCAGAGCTGTTTTTGCATTTTTCACACAATTGTTTAAAAAAAATAAGAATAATTTGAACCCCTTCAATACTGAGCACTTTTACCCCCTTCCTGCCAAGGCCGGTTTTCAGCTTTCAGCGCTGTCGCAATTTGAATGACAATTGCGCAGTCATGCAACACTGTAAATTTTTATCATTTTTTTCAAACAATTAGAGCTTTCTTTTGGTGGTATTCAATCACCACTGTTTTTTTTTTTTTCTAAACAAATTAAAAAATTTTGAAAAAAAATGCGTTTTCTTTGTTTGCAAATACATTAGAAAATACAGTATCTCACAAAAATAAGTACACCCCTCACATTTTCGTAAATATTTTATTCCGCTTAATAATTTATCAGCGGTTTAGACATTAATGGCTGTTTGTTGAGTTATTTTGAGGGGACAGCAAATTTACACTGTTATACAAGCTGTACACTCACTACTTTACATTGTAGCAAAGTGTCATTTCTTCAGTGTTGTCACATGAAAAGATAGAATAAAATATTTACAAAAATGTGAGGGGTGTACTTACTTTTGTGAGATACTGTAAATAATCTTTTTAAATAAATTTAGGCCAAACTGTATTCTGCCACGTTTCTGAAAATAACCCAAATCTGTGTATATCTTTTAGTCTGTAGGAAAGTTATAGAGTCCACAAACTTTGGTATACATCTGAAAATGGATCAATCCTGATGTACTGATGGCCGCATTTCTTGAGAACCGAAAAGGCCAGAACAGAACAAATACCCCCTAAATGCCCTTTTTGGAAAGTAGACAGTGTGAGGTATTAAGTAAGAGGCACAATTTGTCACAATTTAAAATTAAAAAAAATGTTTTTTTTTCACAATTTGTTTTTCTTTTTTACATACTGTCACCAGTACAGTACAGTGTCATCATATAGCTGGTGTGGCAGTGGTCAGGGTCAGGGACACAGACTGGTGACAATATGTAAAAAAATGGTAATAATAATTTTTTTTCAAATTTTTATTACATTTATTTATGATTTTTTTTTTTTTTTTTTAACACAATGTGACCAGAGCAATACAGTGTTACCATGATAACACTGAAGTACCCTTGGGAAGTGATCAGGATTTTTTTTTTACACAATTTAAGAAATATATATATATATATATATATATATATATAGTTTTCTATTTATTATTATTATTATTATTATTTTTTATTACATTTTTTTTTTTAAACACTGTGACCAGAGCAATATAATGTTATCACAGTAACACTGTACTACTCTGTGGAAGTGATCCCCCCTTTGCCAAGACCAGAAGGCGGAGGCTGTGGCCCGCCATAAGTACAGTCTGGCTGGTTCGGCAATGAGGCCGGTATTCACCATTGCCCTAGGGTCGCAAACTCTGCCTGAGTGGGCTAAGCTCTTACACTGTGACCTGGAGGAGGAACAGCTCCCCCCTGCCTTTGCCGAGCTGGCGGACCAGCTGGTGCAGGGGCTGCCGTTTATCTGTGATGCCTCTTTGGATGGGGCTCCCCTAATAGCTTGCCTCTCTGTTTTAGCAGTGGTCCTTCGGCATGTCTTTTGGCTCAAGTGTTGTTCTGCGGATCAGGCTTCAAAAAAAGCCTTGACTGATCTTCTTTTCCAAGGAGATCGCCTGTTTGGAGCTACCCTGGATGACATCATTAGGGGGGAAGAGTACTTTTCTTCCGCAGGCAACTAAGGGTAAGGAACCTTGTCGTAGACGTGGGCCCTCCTCAGCTCATAAAAAGTTTTTTCTTTCCTCAGGGTCGACTGACAAGGGCTTGAAGCCTTTCAGGGCCTCTTCAGGAGTGTAGCACTGCCCCTGTAAGGACTGCCATAGTGTAAGGACAAGTCCTTGATTCTCCTGGGCTCACACTCCAATGATCAATCCAGGGGTATTTGGTTGTTTTGTGGTTTATTGTAAATTGGGGATAGGAGAAAGTAATAGTCGGATACTCCAAATTTAACTATTCACAGTGATTGAGGACTCCTATCTTCTCTGCTTTGCTATAGTTTTGGAACAGCCAGGCTGTTGATTCATCCTGCCACTTCGGATGAATGTGGATTAAGCCTCTTATTCTTAGGATGACTTGGTGAACAACTAGTTATCTTCAGGACACTCTCCCTAGTATCCTCTCTGTCTTCTTCGGCTGACACCCGTCCACTGACTGTCCTATTAGCAGGGGGGTCCCCCTCAGGTCAGGCCACTTGACACAAGTCCTTGTACTCACGATACTGTAGTCCCAGGGTCTCCAGTGTCTTCCCTCTCAGTCAGCTCTCCTGGAGAGCACCTCTACAGAGGAGGAGGCAGCCACCCCCTCCCTCCGAGACTCCGCTCGGGGGGGTGCATTTGTCTAAATGCACCTTGTGTATGTACAGTATATTGCGAAAGTATTCGGCCCCCTTGAACTTTGCGACCTTTTGCCACATTTCAGGCTTCAAACATAAAGATATAAAACTGTAATTTTTTTGTGAAGAATCCAAGTGGGACACAATCATGAAGTGGAACATAATGTATTGGATATTTCAAACTTTGTTAACAAATAAAAAACTGAAAAATTGGGCGTGCAAAATTATTCAGCCCCTTTACTTTCAGTGCAGCAAACTCTCTCCAGAAGTTCATTGAGAATCTCTGAATGATCCAATGTTGACCTAAATGACTAATGATGATAAATAGAATCCACCTGTGTGTAATCAAGTCTCCGCATAAATGCACCTGCACTGTGATAGTCTCAGAGGTCCGTTTAAAGCGCAGAGAGCATCATGAAGAATAAGGAACACCCCAGGCAGGTCCGAGATACTGTTGTGGAGAAGTTTAAAGCCGGATTTGGATACAAAAAGATTTCCCAAACTTTAAACATCCCAAGGAGCACTGTGCAAGCGATAATATTGAAATGGAAGGAGTATCAGACCTCTGCAAATCTACGAAGACCTGGCCGTCCCTCTAAACTTTCAGCTCATACAAGGAGAAGACTGATCAGAGATGCAGCCAAGAGGCCCATGATCACTCTGGATGAACTGCAGAGATCTACAGCTGAGGTGGGAGACTCTGTCCATAGGACAACAATCAGTCGTATACTGCACAGATCTGGCCTTTATGGAAGAGTGGCAAGAAGAAAGCCATTTCTTAAAGATATCCATAAAAAGTGTCGTTTAAAGTTTGCCACAAACCACCTGGGAGACACCAAACATGTGGAAGAAGGTGCTCTGGTCAGATGAAACCAAAATTAAACTTTTTGGCAACAATTCAAAACGTTATGTTTGGCGTAAAAGCAACACCGCTCATCACACTGAACACATCATCCCCACTGTCACACATGGTGGTGGCAGCATCGTGGTTTGGGCCTGCTTGTCTTCAGCAGGGACAGGGAAGATGGTTAAAATTGATGGGAAGATAGATGGAGTCAAATACAGGACCATTCTGGAAGAAAACCTGATGGAGTCTGCAAAAGACCTGAGACTGGGATGGAGATTTGTCTTCCAACAAGACAATGATCCAAAACATAAAGCAAAATCTACAATGGAATGGTTCACAAATAAACATATCCAGGTGTTAGAATGGCCAAGTCAAAGTCCAAACCTGAATCCAATCGAGAATCTGTGGAAAGAACTGAAAACTGCTGTTCACAAACGCTCTCCATCCAACTTCACTGAGCTCCAGCTGTTTTGCAAGGAGGAATGGGCAAAAATTTCAGTCTCTCGATGTGCAAAACTGATAGTACTGACATACCCCAAGCGACTTACAGCTGTAATCACAGCAAAAGGTGGCGCTACAAAGTATTAACTTAACCACTTGCCTACTAGGCCTATTTTTGACATTTGGTGTTTACAAGCTAAAATCAGTTGTTTTTTGCTAGAAAACTACTTACAACCCCCAAACATTATATATTTTTTTTAGCAGAGACCCTAGAGAATAAAATGGAGATTATTGCAATATTTTTTATCACACCGTATTTGCGCAGCGGTCTTCCAAACGCAATTTTTTTGGAAAAAAAAATCACTTTTTTGAATTAAAAAATAAGAATCCAGTAAAGTTAGCCCAATGTTTTTCCATAATGTGAAAGATAATGTTACGCCGAGTAAATAGATACCCAACATGTCATGCTTCAAAATTGCGCACGCTCTCGGAATGGCGACAAACTTTGGTACTTAAAAATCCCCATAGGCGTCACTTTGAAAATTTCTACAGGTTGCCATCTCTGAGTTACAGAGGAGGTCTAGGGCTCAAATTATTGATCTTGCTCCATCGATCGCGGCGATACCTCACATGTGTGGTTTGAACACCGTTTACATATGTGGGCAGGGTTTCTGTATGCGTTCGCTTCTGCGTGCGAGCTAACGGGGACAGGGCGCTTTAATTTTTTTTTTTTTTTACTATTTATTTTATTTATTATTTTTTATTTTTACACTGTTTTTAAAAAAAAAATTTGATCATTTTTATTTCTATTACAAGGAATGTAAACATTCCTTGTAATAGAAATAGGCACGACAGGACCTCTTTTTTGTGAGATCTGGGGTCAAAAAGTGCTCAGATCTCACAAGTACACTAATAAAGATTGAAAAAAAAAAGGGACCTTTAAGCCGATTGCTAGGCAACTAGTCAACTTCATGATTGTGTCCCACTTGTTGTTGATTCTTCACAAAAACATTACAGTTTTATATCTGGACCTGGAAGTCCTAAGCAAGCCTGCAAAGGAAAGTTAAGCACAAATTTGTACATTGTTACCTACTCACGGTAAGACTGCCCTCTCCTCAGAGGCGACCTTCTCACTACATTATCTCTAACTGCGACATTCTCGTAAGGATCTTCATCACACCAGGCCCTCTAAGGGCACGCTTGACTCGACGTTCTGTTTATTATCTGAAATAGACTATAAACAAGTCCTGCCAAGCTGACTTTCTAACGCTTTCACCATTGGTTCCTACCAAGAACCATGGTGTTGACTAGATAATGGACACAGTCCCTCTCAAACACCAGGGCACTGACTCTCTCTCTTTTCTATTATAGTCAGACTCACAAGTCCAGATTGAAGAAGTGCGGAGTTCACCCGACTGGTATTCACAGTGTCCTCTCCTGTAACACAGAGGCAATACATCCTCTTCTGCAACAAGCTATTTTGCTGGAGCCTGAGCAAACTTTGCTATACTTGTGGGTTTTGCACATCTCTTCAAGGGTCCTTTCACTCTAGCATCCCCTTCTCTGAAGAGACAATTAGCCTCTACCTTCTTCTCTCAAGGTAGTAACTCTCACAAAGTTCTTCCAACTGGCCCTCTGGCCCAACAGGATCTTCACAAAGCGTCCTTTGAGCACAGTATCTTTGTAAAGCATCCTTTTCTTCTGTTCTCCAACCATCCTGGCCCGTTGGCCCAAACTCTTCACAAAGTGTCCTTTAAGTAACTAATGATCCTAGCCTGTTGGCCCAAAGGATCTTGACTGAAGATCAGTGGATATGACTTCTTGTAGCAACTGGGGCACAAAGCGAAGTGCCTACCAAAATTCTCTGAACAGGAAGTCCTTATGGGTTAGAGGGTCAGCCATCCTCCATATAAGAAACTGCACGATGATAGTTATTCTGTTGATTCCCAATTCCTCTTGCAAGGATAGAAGGGGAAGGGGATTTGGAAATAGTGCTTCCGGCCCTAACAACAACTTTTTTTTTTTTCTGGTGAACTTTCTTCGGCCTCTCTTGCCCCCTTTTAATAGACATCCAAGCCAACCAGCCCTGTAACAAAATGACTCTACAGCAGGGTGGGAACTCTGCATCCTCAACAGTAGTAATTAGGATGGAGTATCTGAACGGTCTTCCCCGCAGAGTCCTGAACCTGAATAGCCCAAGCCTGGCCTGTCCCGTTTGGACGATGGACTTCCACCCGATCAATATGAATGGAACGTCCTAGGTTCCAATTAGCCTTCACAGATAAGAAAGTGTCCCACAACTGAGGCCTCTTCCGATTGCGATACGGCTCGGGAACATACAGGAAATCCCAAACTGCCTCATCGCACCATCCCTCTCTTCTGGCCTCGATCTCCTCCATAATCTCCCGAGGAGCGTAGGGGTAGTCATACCTATATTCCAGGGCCACCTTCTTCTGTATTAGGTGTTGACATCTAGAGCAGTGGTCCTCAACTCTGGTCCTCAGGGCCCACTAACAGGCCAGATTTTAAGTATTACCTTGGGGAGATGCAGACTAGAGTACTGCAATCACTGAGCAGCAAATGATATCACCTGGGATGTATTTAAGTTATCTTGCAAACCTGGCCTGTTAGTGGGCCCTGAGGGCCAGAATTGAGGACCACTGATCTAGAGAACCTGGGAAGCTTTTGTCTGTCTCCTCTCCCAGGTGGGGCGTATAGGGTCTCCTCCCTTTTGATAAGATTGGTGTAGACCTCATTCTGATCCCTAGCCCCAGCTGTAGGTGCGAGGTGGGGATAGATCTGGGACCCTCGTAGCATAGGCCTCACAGAACCCCCTAGTTCCTGGCACATTGCATATGCACAACAGCCCCCTCAGTCTCATCATCCAGGCTGCTCTTTGGATTTCCACACATCGATACCCTCTTCCAGGGATCCAAACTGACATTGGAAACGGGGTGACCCTCTATCAATGGCTCCAGCCTCTTCCTCACTGGACACACTAGAGGCCTACCTCTCAGGAGCCCATTGATCCCTCTCTGCCACTTTGAAAACGACGGGTTCTGCCTTTGCAGGGATTGCTGGCCCTTCTCCTGGCCGCGACTCGGCCTGCACAATCCTTGTGCATCTCACCTCCGAGATGTGAGTCTCCCTGGCCTGGCATACGTTAGTGTAGGTCTGCACCACTAGTCCCCGCCTGAGCAGTGCTTTTAACACTTCTCCTTCTCTGCTCACAGGGATCCCCATTGCAGGCGCCAGGAACTCTCGAGTGACTCCTGTCTCCCAACTCACACTCAGTCTTCTGGGCTGACAATCACTCCACACCTCCTGCATTAGCATGTCACCGCAATACTCACACTGACTCCATGCCCACAGCTGCTAGACACGTTCAAGCATCGGCTAAATACCAGCTCGAGATGTTCCTTGTCCCCTCTGCTGCACAACGCCAGTCTTCCGATGGGCACCAATCGCACTCCCATATCCCACAGGATCAATCTGGTGATTCTGCTCGCTCTCCATGTACTCTGCCAACACGTGGGATAGCCCCTGGCTGTTCACTCCGGCATCCGCCATATTGCTCCTCCACACACGTGTCTGCTCCTCAGCTACACCCGATGGCGAAAGTGATGTCTCAGCTCTCGGATTGGCAGTTCGCGGATGGCGACTCCGCTCATGACTCCAGACTAGCTCACTCTCTGGCGGTGGCTCCTCCTGTAAGGCAGATCTCTTTAGTGTGCGATTTCCCGTGCGGTGAAGTGACCCCTTTGCTGCTGCTACAACTCTGCTCAGCTAGCTCGAATGGCACTGCGTTGCAGACTGCCATACACACACATATACACACACACATGATACACACACATCTGCCTCTTCCCTCTGTACTCGGGCCTCAGTTGCGCTTTTTCTCACACAAGCCAACTGATCTCCCATACTGCCAGTGAAAAATTGTCCCGCTGTCATTAACTGCATGGCCAACACTTTTCTCCACAGTACATGTACAGACATGACTCCAGAAGCACCGGTCCCTGAGTCCCAGGCCATCACTTTCTCCGTTAACACTTGAACGCTTTACTTGGGAAAACATACTTTTTCTTGGGTAAATGTCCGTTCGTTGCCCATAGCAACCACTGCTGCAATCATGACTCATCAACACTTTCACTGATTACTGTAAAGCAGAGATTACTTTCTTCACTGACACTCCAGCACATTGCTTGGAAAGACATGGCGTTACTTGGTGCGATTGCTCGGCCGTTGTACATCCCGGACGAGCCCCCAAATGTAGCACTGCCCCGTAAGGACTGCTTGATATTTACTCTCTAGGTTCCCACTGGCTACCAGCGCCCTGCCATAATGTAAGGACAAGTCCTTGATTCTCCTTGGCTCACACTCCAATGATCAATCCAGGGGTATTTGGTTGTTTTGTCGTTTATTGTAAATTGGGCAAAGGCTGTGATACTTAAGTACATGGGATTTTTTTTTTGTTTTTTATTTTTAATAAATTTGCAAAGATTTCAGACAAACTTCTTTCATGTTGTCATTATGGGGGATTGTTTGTAGAATTTTGAGGAAAATAATGAATATAATCCATTTTTGGAATAAGGCTGTAACCTAACAAAATGTGGAAAAAGTGAAGCTAGATGCACTGTATGCTTCACGCAGCCAGCAGGTGTTGTTGCACACTGCATAAACATGCCAACATGCTGCATTTTATTGCAACGAAGAGCAATGCGCCAGTACGGTGTGAACATGAGAACAAATTGCTATCAATGCAGCTCAGCGGGAAGGATGTGCATTGGCCCTAGGGCCCTTATGGCATGCTGAGCTTTTTAGTCCAGTCACAAGAGGAGACCTATGGGTCATTTGTAGCTATGAAAGATGTCCACCATGGAGTCATTACCCGTAATCCGTAAATCTGTCCTATTATGCGGTGTCAGTAAGACGTTAGAAAATGGCAAAAGCTGCAAAACGGACACTTTTTATTAAGGTGAATTTTCTTTTGCACTCGCATAGATTTCTTTTTAATTTTTACAAGCTCAGTAGCGCCATTGTATAATATAATAGAGCGAATTTTCAGCCTGCGCAAGATAAATGAATGCCCTCCGTTTTTTTTTTTTTTTTTTTATGAGACAGAAGCGGGTTTCATAAGCTGTCACATTGTATCATCGCCTCCATTCTCTCCGGAATCTCTTTACATTGTATGCGCCGCGTTATTCACATGTAAATGTACAGAATCCGGAGGGATAAAACGCCATCTTCGCAGATTAGCGAGTGGCTTGCCGTCGCCATGGCAACCCCAGGCCGCCGAGTTTAAGAAATCAATTGGTTTTCATTAGCATTTAGTAGACGATCCCTCTGATCCCCCCGGAGATCGGCGGCACTCTTGAGTGTTAGCGGAATCTTCGGACGTTAGGACGGAATTCTGGAGCGCAGGATTAGTCATTTCTAGGAAAACTTCTAACGCGATTTGTCTTAAATAAGATGATTAGGACCCTCCGAATGGGACCGTATCTCACCGAAATAGAGCAATTCTCAAGGTGACACAGGGAACAAGGTCATAGAGGTCATACTGCGTTTCGCTGTGCGTTCGGGGGTCAGCAGGACAATAAAAGCTCAAAGGAAACCTCAGTGTAAGTGTAGCTGGAAAAAATACATACAGGACATTCACAGAGAGTGACGTCATTGTTCCCATATTATTCAGCATTATGGAGGTGTAATTATATATATAGCCAAGAGGTGGCAGCACTCAGTAACATATATTCTATATAGATAGATCTCATATGAGCTTCAACATTTTAATTTCAAAAGTTATTTTCAATGCTCAAAAAATCTGTAGATTCCATTAAAATAATCCCCAAATATTCTGCCATGATGGCCCTGGTTCAGGAACTTCCAATTATAGGGTGACAACATTCTTTCCCTGTCTCCTAAATCTGCTTCTGTGTTGTCACCCTGTCACACAAGCTTAGAATCTAATATCACAAATCCATCTATCTAATACCAAGATTCTATCTATTTACCTCTCCAGCTATCTATTCTATCTATCAAATCTGTCTATTTAACTATGCATCTATCTGATATCAAGAATCTATCTAGCTGTCTATCTATCTATCTGTCTGTCTGTCTGTCTGTCTGTCTACAGTATCTCACAGAAGTGAGTACACCCCTCACATTTTTGTAAATATTTTATTATACCTTTTCATATGACAACACTGAAGAAATGACACTTTGCTACAATGTAAAGTAGTGAGTGTACAGCTTGTATAACAGTGTAAATTTGTTGTCCCCTCAAAATAACTCAACACATAGACATTAATGTCTAAACCGCTGGCAACAAAAGTGAGTACACCCCTAAGTGGCAATGTCCTAATTGGGCCCAATTAGCCATTTTCCCTCCCCGGTGTCATGTGACTCGTTAGTGTTACAAGGTCTCAGGTGTGAATGGGGAGCAGGTGTGTTAAATTAGGTGTTATCGCTCTCACTCTCTCATACTGGTCACTGGAAGTTCAACATGGCACCTCATGGCAAAGAACTCTCTGAGGATCTAAAATAAATAAATTGTTGCTCCACATAAAGATGGCCTAGGCTATAAGAAGATTGCCAAGACCCTGAAACTGAGCTGCAGCAATGTGGCCAAGACCATACAGAGGTTTAACAGGACAGGTTCCACTCAGAACAGGCCTCACCATGGTCAACCAAAGAAGTTGAGTGCATGTGCTCAGCGTCATATCCAGAGGTTGTCTTTGGGAAATAGACGTATGAGTGCTGCCAGCATTGCTGCAGAGGTTGAAGGGGTGGTGGGGGGGGGGGAGGTCAGCCAGTCAATGTTTAAACCATACTCAGCACACTGCATCAAATTGGTCTGCATGGCTGTCATTCCAGAAGGAAGCCTCTTCTAAAGATGATGCACAAGAAAGCCCGCAAACAGTTTGCTGAAGACAAGCAGACTAAGGACAAGGATTACTGGAACCATGTCCTGTGATCTGATGAGACCAAGATAAACTTATTTGGTTCAGATGGTGTTAAGACAATGTGTGGCGGCAACCAGGTGAGGAGCACAAAGACAAGTGTGTCTTGCCTACAGTCAAGCATGGTGGTGGGAGTGTCATGGTCTGGGGCTGCATGAGTGCTGCCGTCACTGGGGAGCTACAGTTCATTGAGGGAACCATGAATGCCAATATGTACTGTGACATACTGAAGCAGAGCATGATCCCCTCCCTTCAGAGACTGGGCAGCAGGGCAATATTCCAACATGATAACGACCCCAAACACCTCCAAGACCACCACTGCCTTGCTACAGAAGCTGAGTGTAAAGGTGATGGACTGGCCAAGCATGTCTCCAGACCTAAACCCTATTGAGCATCTGTGGGGCATCCTCAAACGGAAGGTGGAGGAGCGCAAGGTCTCTAACATCCACCAGCTCTGTGATGTCATCATGGAGGAGTGGAAGAGGACTCCAGTGGCAACCTGTGAAGCTCTGGTGAACTCCATGCCCAAGAGGGTTAAGGCAGTGCTGGAAAATAATTCTATCCATCTATCTATCTATCTATCTATCTATCTATCTATCTATCTATCTATCTATCTATCTATCTATCTATCTATCTATCTATCTATCTATCTATCTATCTATCTATCTATCTATCTATCTATCTATCTATCTATCTATCTATCTATCTATCTATCTATCTATCTATCCATCTATCTATCGTGCCGAGTGACAGAAGAAGTGATGAATAATGGTGACTGTCCTCTGCACACTGGACTGTCTGTGTTGCATACATTCAGTATATAATGCAGCGGTGGTGGTGGTGGGGGGTCATCCTTGTGGGGTATTCTGCTCATTTATTCCATTGCTGGCTTTGCTGCTAATTAGGAAGGAAGGTGAAATGCTAATTATCTAATTGTCCCAGATAGACGGCACACAATGTTGAGTGTGGGGTGGTGGGGGCCCCGGGGGGGGGGGGGGGCGCAGGCCTCGTCTTCCGCTAATGGTAAAGTCAAACTGCGGCACTCTGGCCCTAGGGGATTGGAGGGGGAGGGGGGATGTCATTCCTCAGGAGCCTGCACAGGAAGACACAGCACTTACAATCATATGATGCAAAAATGATACAAATCATACACCAGGGACAGTGCTGTGTGCTCCTGGCTCAGTGACCAGAGACAGCCAGGCAAGTAGGATTTTCAGAGGTAGTTCAGTAATGTTCCCCCTTCTTATTTACTGCATGACAGCTGCCCCCCCTAAGCTCCACTATTATAATGACAAAGTGTGGAAAGAGTAGAACCCCTGTTGGGTTTTTACTGCAATCTGTGGCTCTGTTAGAGAGATTTCCCCTCACTTCCTGTCCTGCTGACAACATTTTACAAGACAGGAAGTGAGGGGAAATCTTCAACTGCATCACAGACAGAAATAAAAATCTGACAGGGATTCTAGTCTCCCGCTACTCTACTGAAGTTTTTTTTCCTGTTGCTGTTGGAGAGTTCCCCTCGCTTCCTGTCTGGTAAAACGTTGTCAGCACCACAGGAAATGAGAATAAATGTATGTAAAGGTGCCGAGATAGCAAAACCCAACAGGGGTTCCCCGCAAAAATAATTTTCCCCGTGGGACTTTAACCACTTCTTGATCACAGTACAGCCAAATGACGGCCTGCAGCGCAATAGGCCAGTTCTGGGAGGGCGTCTACTGACCATGCCCCCCCCCACCCGGCGCAACCGGCGCAACCGGCGCGCTCTGTGATCTCTGTTTCCTTTGGATA
>NC_138769.1:15215066-15285066 GCF_965119305.1 Pelophylax lessonae
GTCGCGGTGGGGTTATGGTATGGGCAGGCCTACGTTGCTGGTGGAGTGGCCCATGATGGCGGAGGGGTTATGGTATGGGCAGGCCTACGTTGTGG
Source organism: Pelophylax lessonae (assembly GCF_965119305.1). NCBI lineage: Eukaryota > Metazoa > Chordata > Amphibia > Anura > Ranidae > Pelophylax > Pelophylax lessonae. The sequence continues at coordinate 15,215,162 of NC_138769.1, forward strand.
ATGGAGTGGCCCATGGTGGCGGTGGGGTTATGGTATGGGCAGGCCTACGTTGTGGATGGAGTGGCCCATGGTGGCGGTGGGGTTATGGTATGGGCAGGCATACGTTGTGAATGGAGTGGCCCATGGTGGCGGTGGAGTTATGGTTTGGGCAGGCGTATGTTATGGACAGTGAACACAGGTGCATTTTATTGAAGGCATTTTGAATGCACAGAGATACCGTGCCGAGATCCTGAGGCCCATTGTTGTACCATTCATCTACGACCATCACCTCATGTTGCAGCATGATAATGCACGGCCCGTGGTCGCGGTGGGGTTATGGTATGGGCAGGCCTACGTTGCTGGTGGAGTGGCCCATGATGGCAGTGGGTTATGGTATGGGCAGGCCTACATTGTGGATGGAGTGGCCCATGGTGGCGGTGGGGTTATGGTATGGGCAGGCCTACGTTGTGTATGGAGTGGCCCATGGTGGCGGTGGGGTTAGGGTATGGGCAGGCCTACGTTGTGAATGGAGTGGCCCATGGTGGCGGTGGGGTTATGGTATGGGCAGGCGTATGTTATGGACAGTGAACACAGGTGCATTTTATTGAAGGCATTTTGAATGCACAGAGATACCGTGCCGAGATCCTGAGGCCCATTGTTGTGCCATTCATCCACGACCATCACCTCATGTTGCAGCATGATAATGCACGGCCCCATGGTGCAAGGATCTGTACACAATTCCTGGAAGATGAAAACATTCCAGTTCTTGCATGGCCAGCATACTCACCGGACATGTCACCCATTGAGCATGTTTGGGATGCTCGCGATCGGCGTATACGACGGCGGGTTCCAGGTCCTGCCAATATCCAGCAACTTTGCACAGCCATTGAAGAGGAGTGGACCAACATTCCACAGGAACCAATCACCAACCTGATCAACTCTATGCCAAGGAGATGTGTTGCCCTATGTGAGGCAAATTGTTAGTTGATGCTGCATAGTTGATGCTGCCTGGTGTCACAGGCCGGACTGGCCTACTGGGATAGCAATTTCCTGGTAGGCCGACACGGCTGCCTGCCCTGGGGCTGCTTTGAGGGCAGCAGCGCCCCTAAAAAATATGGCTGCAGCCGGGCCTGGGCCGACATGTCAACTGCACATGCACTGCCGCCATTTGGGAAAGCCGTACACACTCGCCCATTTTCTGGTAGGTGGGCGCAAGCGCAGTGACGTAATGGCGCCGGGCGGGGCCATTTTTAAATGTAAGGCAGCAGTGGTGCTCCATCCAGCGGTGGCACGCGAGTCATCACAGCCTGGTAAGACCATTCTTCAACCTCTGACATCTCCTGTACCATGCCTGCTGCCTCCTCCTGTACCATGTCCCCAGCCCCTGCCTCCTCCTGTACAATGTCCACAGCCCTGGCATCTCTTGTACCATGCCCGCTGTCCCTGCATCTTCTGTACCATGTCCGCAACCCCTGCATCTCCTGTATCATGCTCGTAGCCCCTGCATCTCCTCTACCATGCCCGCAGCCCCTGCATCTCCTGTACCATGCCCGCAGACCCTGCATCTCCTGTACCATGTCTGCTGCCTCCTCCTGTACCATGCTCGCAGCCCCTGCATCTCCTGTACCATGCCCACAGCTCCTGCATCTCCTGTACCTTGCCCTAGGCCCCTGTATCTCCTGTACCTTGCCCGCAGCCCCTGCATCTCCTGTGCCATGCCCGGCCACAACCATTGCATCTCCTGTACCTTGCCCGCAGCCTCTGCATCTCCTGTACCATGCCCGCAGCTCCTGCATCTCCTGTACAATGCCAGCAGCCCCTGCATCTCCTGTATAATGCCTGCAGCCTCTGCATCTCCTGTACCATGCCCGCAGCCCCTGCATCTCCTGTACAATGCCCGCAGCCCCTGCATCTCCTGTACAATGCCCGCAGTCCCTGCATCTCCTGTACCATGCTCCCAGCCCCTGCATCTCCTGTACCATGCCCGCTGCCCCTGCATCTCCTGTGCCATGCTTGCAGCTTCTGCATCTCCTGTACCATGTCCGCAGCCCGTGCATATCCTGTACCATGCCCACAGCCTCTGCATCTCCTGTACCATGCCCGCATCCTCTGCATCTCCTGTACCATTCCCACAGCCTTTGGCCACCTCGTCCTGTAACGTGTCCGCAGACTCTGACCATCTCCTCCTGTACCGTGTCCACAGCCTCTGACCATCTCCTTTTGTAACGTGTCCGCTGCCTCTGATCATCTCCTGCACCATGCCCACAGCCCCTGCATCTCCTGTACCATGCCCGCAACCACTGCATCTTCTGTACCATGCCCGCAGCCTCTGCATCTCCTGTACCATGCCTGCAGCTCCTGCATCTCCTGTACAATGACAGCAGCCCCTGCATCTCCTGTATAATGCCTGCAGCCTCTGCATCTCCTGTACCATGCCCGCAGCCCCTGAATCTCCTGTACAATGCCTGCAGTCCCTGCATCTCCTGTACCATGCTCCCAGCCCCTGCATCTCCTGTACCATGCCCGCTGCCCCTGCATCTCCTGTGCCATGCTTGCAGCTTCTGCATCTCCTGTACCATGTCCGCAGCCCGTGCATTTCCTGTACCATGCCCACAGCCTCTGCATCTCCTGTACCATGCCCGCATCCTCTGCATCTCCTGTACCATGCCCACAGCCTTTGGCCATCTCGTCCTGTAACGTGTCCGCAGACTCTGACCATCTCCTCCTGTACCGTGTCCACAGCCTTTGACCATCTCCTTTTGTACCATGTCTGCAGCCTCTGACATGTCCTCCTGTACCGTGTCCGCTGCCTCTGACCATCTCCTGCACCATGCCCACAGCCCCTGCATTTCCTGTACCATGCCCGCAACCACTGCATCTTCTGTACCATGCCCGCAGCCTCTGCATCTCCTGTACCATGCCCGCAGATCCTGCATCTCCTGTACTAAGCCTGCAGCCACTGCATCTCCTGTACCATGCTCCCAGCCCCTGCATCTCCTGTACCATGCCTGCAGCCCCTGCATCTCCTGTACAATGCCCGTAGTCCCTGCATCTCCTGTACCATGCCTGCTGCTCCTGCATCTCCTGTACCATGCTTGCAGCTTCTGCATCCCCTGTACAATGCCCACAGCCCCTGCATCTCCTGTACCATGTCCGCAGCCCCTGCATTTCCTGTACCATGCCCACAGTCCCTGCATCTCCTGTACCATGCCCGCAGCTTCTGCATGTCCTGTACCATGCCTGCAGCCCCTTCATCTCCTGTACCATGTTTGCAGCCTTTGCATCTCCTGTACCATGTCTGCAGCATCTGGCATGTCCTCCTGTACCATGTCTGCAGTTTTTGACCATCTCCTCCTGTACTGTGTCCACAGCCTCGGACTATCTCCTCCTGTACCGTGTCTGCACTCTCTGACATGTCCTCCTGTACCGTGTCTGCAGCCTCTGACCATCTCCTCCTGTACCTTGTCCACAGCCTCTGACCACCTCCTGTTCCATGTCCGCAGCCTCTGATCATCTCCAGCACTTTTACCACTTTTAACCAGCATTTGCTCTTATTAAGCCCTATATGCTTTCATATCTGTCTTATCTATATATATATATATATATATATATATATATATATATATATATATTACACTGTTCACATGTGCTTTAAAATACATGGTCTTCCCTTTTATGAACAAGAAAATGATGATGTTGTTGGGCCGGTATATTAATGCTATGGGGCTGGTATGAAATTATTTCCAGGGCTGGTTTTTATTCCCAGTCCGACCCTGGTTACAGGGCAGAGAGGTCACAAGAGGTCCCATCAAAACTTTGCTTGGGTCCCCACAATCCGTAGTCACACCCTGATTTGAATGGAGTATAAGGGCTCAGTACATGTGGGCGTTACCTAAGGCCGTCTGCATGGGGAACAAAACAGCAATTGTTTCTGATGCACAGTGCAAATCAAACATCATCCACTTAAGCCCCGTACACACGTACCGATGGTCGGCTTACAAATGTTCCTCTTTTCTCCCCGGGATGTCGGTGTCTGCTGAAAAGTGCAAAGACAGCACAAGGACAGCACAAGAATTTTGTCCGCCGACTGCAGAAGTGATGTCATGTAATGGTTAACTTTCCCTGTGTTTTCTATTTTCTGAGCATGCCCAGTCTTGCAAATCTGCGGTCTGTCGGCCGAATTGTGTACTGACAGGCGAACAATCGTCCGTTCTGGTGTCGGCATACAAATATTTTCATGTTTGCACGAAAGACTTTTGTCCGCGGATTGTGCGCAGACATCTGTCGGAGGCACCATACTAACACGCGTACAATCGGCAGATCCTTCGTCCACCGACGTTTGTATGCCGACGATCGGTACGTGTGTACGGGCCTTTAGGGTGTACATCTACTTTAACCCTCCTTCTCCCGGAGTGCTGGGCGGCGCAGGTTGGCGACGCATTATCTGGCCTGGCAGATTGAACCGCATATGGCGCCTCCCCTCCTTTGCTGGCATCCCAGGCTTGATATGACGGCTTCTCTATGGGGACAGGTACCGGCCTGGAATGAAATCTGTCACTCTGGCGGAGCTGCATCATGGTCTTATCTAGTAATTGTTCCATAATTAGTTCCCAGCCAGTGGTGCCGAGCGCCCCGCGCCGCTGTAAATCCCCTCGGTGCCGCAGGAGCCAAAAACTGATCTGCTGGAGGATGGAGGAGGCTGACAACAGGAAAAGCCGGTAACCTTCTTTAACCAGTTCTGGACCAGAAGGATTTGCCCCCTTAATGACCAGGCAATTTTTTTGCGATTCGGCACTGCGTTACTTAACTGGACAATTGGGCGATCGTACGACATTGTACCTAAATAAAATTGATGTGCTTTTTTTCCCACACATAGATCTTTCTTTTGGTGGTATTTGATCACCTCTGCGTTTTTTATTTTTTGAGCTATAAAAAGACCGACAGTTTTGAAGAAAAAAAACAATATTTTTTACTTTCTCCTTTAAAACATTTTCAATAAAAAATCAAATTTTTTCATCATTTTAGGCCAATTTGTATTCTGCTACATATTTTCAATAAAAAAAAAAAAAAAATCCCAATAAGCGTATTTTGATTGGTTTGCGCAAAAGTTATCGCGTCTACAAACTAGGGGAAAGATTTATGAGATTTTTAATGTTTTTACTAGTAATGGCGGCGATCTGCGATTTTTAACGGGACTGCGACATTGCGTTTTTTCCCAAAAATAGAGCCTTCTTTTGGTGGTATTTGATCACCTCTGCAATTTCTTTTTTTTGCGCTATAAACAAAAAAAGAGCGACAATTCTAAAAGAAAAAAACAATATTTTTCACATTCTGCTATATAACATTCCCAAACAAAAAATTTAAAAATCAAATGTTTTCACCATTTTAGGCTAATTTGTATTCTGCTACATATTTTTGGTAAAAAAAAAAAAAAAAAATCACAATAAGCTTATTTTGATTGGTTTGCGCAAAAGTTATCACGTCTACAAACTAAGGGGAGAGATTTATGAGATTTTTATTGTTTTTTACTAGTAATGGCGGCAATCTGCAATTTTTAACGGGACTGCGACATTGCGTTTTTTTCCCCACAAATAGAGCTTTCTTTTGGTGGTATTTGATAACCTGTGCAATTTCTTTTTTTTTTTTTTTTTTTGCGCTATAAACAAAAAAAGAGCGACAATTCTGAAAAAAAAAACAATATTTTTCACATTCTGCTATATAACATTTCACAAACAAAAAATTTAAAAATCAAATGTTTTCATCATTTTAGGCTAATTTGTATTCTGCTACATATTTTTGGTATTTGGTAAAAAAAAAAAAAAAAATCGCAATAAACGTATTTTGATTGGTTTGCACAAAAGTTATCGTGTCTAAAAATTAGGGGAAAGATTTATGTAATTTTTATTTATTGTTTTTTTTTTACTAGTAATGGTGGCGATCTGCAGTTTTTTGCGGGACTGCGACATTGCAGCGGACAGATCGGTCCCCTAACTGACACTTTTGGGGGAACCAGTGACATTACTACAGTAATCAGTGCTAAAAATATACAAACTAGGGGAAAGATTTATGAGATTTTTATTGTTTTTTACTAGTAATGGTGGCGATCTGCGATTTTTAACGGGACTGCGACATTGCGTTTTTTTCCCCACAATTAGAGCTTTATTTTGGTGGTATTTGATCACCTCTGCAATTTCTTTTTTTTTTTTTTTTTTGCGCTATAAACAAAAAAAGAGCGACAATTCTGAAAAAAACAATATTTTTCACATTCTGCTATATAACATTCCCAAACAAAAAATGTAAAAATCAAATGTTTTCATCATTTTAGGCTAATTTGTATTCTGCCACATATTTTTGGTAAAAAAACAATTGCAATAAGTATATTTTGATTGGTTTGCGTAAAAGTTATTGCGTCTACAAACTAGGGGAAAGATTTATGACATTTTTATTGTTTTTTTTTTACTAGTAATGGCGGCGATCTGCGATTTTTAGCAAATTTGTTTTCTGCTACATATTTTTGGTAAAAAAAACAATTGCAATAAACGTATTTTGATTGGTTTGCGTAAAAGTTATTGCGTCTACAAACTAGGGGAAAGATTTATGTTATTTTTATTGTTTTTTTTTGTGTTTTTTTTTTTTACTAATAATGGCGGCGATCTGCGGTTTTTAGCAGGACTGCGACATTGCGGCGGACAGATCGGACCCCTAACTGACATTTTTGACACTTTTGGGGGGACCAGTGACATTACTACAGTAATCACCCATATAGAAGAAAAATCTATTTCCAATATATTTTGGGAAAATGTTTTAGAAACATATTGAATATGGCCAAAATTGTAGCATTTCAAATATATTTCCAATATATTCGGGAAAAATAAATTAAAAATGTTTTTTTTAAATATATTTTTCTTCCATGTGGGCAGTGCTAAAAATATGCACTGTTATTGTAATAATGACACTAGCAGGGAAGGGGTTAACACAGTGGGTGATCAAGGGGTTAAGTGTAAGCCTAGGGGGTGTTTTCTAACTGTGGGGGCGGGGCTTTTGAAATGATCATAGAGACCTGTGTTCCTATATAGAAGGATCACAGGCGCTCTGTGATCATTCCAGGGAGAAGAACGGTCAGCTGTGTTTACAACAGCCGAACGTCCTTCTCTCTCAGCGGGGAGCGATCGCGGGTGGCAGGCGGCAATCCGAGCCGCCGGCCCCCTGCATTGGAGTCCCCGCTGTCGAGTGGGGGCAGGAGCGCGCCGGCAGCGGCGCGCGCTTGCCCCCTAGCTGCAGGCGTGCGACCAACGTAGTCCTACGTCGGTTCGCGCAGGGGGGGCTGCCTGCCCCGGTAAAACTGCGGCGGGCGGTCCTTAAGAGGTTAAATGTATTGATCCAGTGAGCTACTATCTATGAAATGAAGTGAATATAAGCTGCTAGCATTGTTCACAATCCCACTCATGTGCTAAATAAATCAAAACACAATAAATGCTGCGCTAGGTGAATGCTAAATGACTGCACAATCAGAATATAACAATATTAAATTAATATTAAAAAGTGCATAAATATAGTAAAAAAATTGTCCAACATAAAAATGCAATCACCATATAACAACCAAAGAGTCCATGCAAATGATTGCTTGCAACTAAAATATAAAGCAAAAATTAAGAAAAACACAAAGTGCTTGATCCGCCGTGCAATTCCTTTTCAATGCAAACAACCAATAGTGTGCCACCTCTATGTGCCCCCCCCCCCACCAGGAAAATTCTCACCTGGGGTCATGTGATCAATCGTGAGCCAAACCAGCTTTTTTAGCCCACTGTTGGCTAAATCCATCTTCTCCAACCCCCTCCTAGGCTCCTCTTATTACGGATTGTAGTACCCCGATATATTAAATGAAAGACAGAGGCGTAACTAGAACCTTCAGGGCCCCGGTGCAACAAACCATAATGCCCTCCCGGACCCCTGGCCGGGGCCCTTCCCTTCAAGCCTGGGGCTCTTCCCACTGATCATGGGGCCCTTTACTCTTGTTGTGGGGCCCTTTATTACGGTCCCGCAGTGGGGACCCTTTCACAACTTCTGCAGTGGGCCCCCTTCCTGCCATCTTGGGGCCTCCCCATGGTGGTGGAATGCCAGGGCCCGGTCGCAAGTGTGACCTTTGCAATCCTGGAAGTTCACCCACTGGTGTCAGTAGTTTTTATTTTTTGGTATTTTAATTGTATTATTTTTTATCATTTTATTTATTTATTTATTTAATTATTTTTACAATGTCACTGACTATGACTCTGTCCATTCAGAAAAGGAAGGAGCTGGTAAATTACATATTTAACGACCCCTTCTTGGTTCTCTATTGTGACACATCCCCTGCAGCAGCCGGCAGGAAAGGGGAGGGAGCACAGTGGGGGGGACAGCAAAGTGGGGGGGGGGGCCGGGGAGCACACAGGGGCCCAGAGACAGCAGAACACAAGTGAACTGGATAGGAGGAGTGGTGGGGGCAGCATGCAGAGGAACCAATCTCCTCCATTTTCCTCCTGCAGCTACAGGAGGAAAAAGGAGGACAGTGATTTCTCTATATGCTGCCCCCGCCCCCCCTCCTATCCAAATGTACAGGGGAGCCGCACAGGCCTGGAGCATGGGGCCGGTTGCAATTGCAACCCCTGCAACCCCTGTAGCTACGCCCCTGATGAAAGATAAGAAAAGCCAATAGTGCTTATACCCTTTTTAAAAGTGCATTTATTAACCACATTAAGACCACCCGCCACACATTTAGTGCAGCAGGCTGCCTCCCCTGCGTGAACCGACGTAGCCCTATGTTGGTTACGTGCGTGGTGCTGGGGAGGCGAGTGCGCGTCGCCAGCGGCGCTCTTCCGCATCCACTAGGCACCGGTTACTGTAGTAATGTCACTGGTCCCCCCCAAAAGTGTCAAAAATGTCAGTTAGGGGTCCGATCTGTCCACCACAATGTCGCAGTCCCGCAAAAAAATCGCGGATCGCCGCCATTACTAGTAAAAAAAAAAAATTAAAAATGACATAAATCTTTCCCGTAGTTTGTAGACGCAACACCTTTTGCGCAAACCAATCAAAATCCGCTTATTGCGATTTTTTTTTACCAAAAATATGTAGCGGAAAACAAATTGGCCTAAAATGTTACAAAAATGTTGATTTTTACATTTTTTTTTTGAGAATGTCATATATCAGAATGTGACAATATATATATAACGAACTGAAAAGGATTAAAAGAGGTGCATGGAAGCCAGCCAGCCCCCAGTCTGATGTACTCACCCTCCAGTCTGCCACCAACCAAGTAGACCTGTCTCAATATACATAAAGAACAGGGGTTTAGTTGACACGCATTTGCAAACGCATGTGTAAGCTGCAGAGCCACGACACGGCACCCTGTTTTATCTGCAGTCCTAACACTTTTAAATGTAAGTGTCTCCACTCTGGGAGCACATGGTTGCTAATAGGTGGATAGGAAGCAGGAGGGAGGGAGCAGCCCAAACTTCCCCCACCCACTTCCGTCCACGACTGGTATGGTATCTCAATGCTCTAATAGCAATGTTCTTAAAGCGGAGTTCCACCCTGGATTTTTTTTTTTTTTTTTAATACCCCCGGGACAGTCAGGGCTAGTGCATTCCACAATGGCTAGCCTCTGATCTGTCCCGGGTTGCACTTACCTGTTAGGACAAATACTTACCTTGCAAACGTCTTGTCCAGCGCTGCCATCTAAGATGTGGGCAGCTTGAAGCCAGCGAGATCCCCTTCGGCGTCTTCTTCCGCCTTCTTTGGTCCCACGATGCTCTGCGCCGGCCCCGACGTCACTTCCGGGTCGCGCGCGTCATCCCTCTACAGCTTCTGGGCATGCCCAGAAGCTGTTTAGAAGGGTATGACGCGCGCGACCCGGAACTGACGTCGGGGCCGGTGCAGGCGCAATGATTCCTGGGAGCGATGACGTTCAGCTCCCAGGAATCATTGCAAAAGCCAGGAAGTGACGATGGGCCGCGGCCGAGGAAGGAGGAAGAAGGAAGTAAGGTAAGTATTTTTTCTTCGCTACGAGGTAAGTAAAAAAAAAAAAAATATGCGATTATCCATTTCTTTTTCAGGTGACCCGGAGCGAGAAGATGGAGGTAAGTATAAAAATAGGGTGGAACTCCACTTTAAGATGGTACAAACTGAAAACGACCAGCTGAGAAGGATACACCTCCAATCCCTTGGCGGATGCAGTGTAAAACACAGATTGGGACTTTATATGAGGCAGTTTGCCTGTATAGCTCAGTGCCTCCATCCCTAATTTCATAAAGTATTTGGGACTTTACATGAGACAAGCAGGTCATGCTATGGTCTCCATCCCTGTATATGAAAAAACTGGGGTCAAATTAGACTGCATCCACCAAAAACGCACGAAAATCGCACGGTGGGACTTTAAATGAAGCACCAGCCTGTAGGCGAGGTGCCTCCATCCCTAGTTGCATAGACAATGTGGGCTATGTGGGACTTTAAATGAGACACCGGCAGGTATGCCAAGCGTCTCCATCCCTGTATCGGAAAAAACAAATTGAAAAGGATTAAAAGAGGTGCATGGAAGCCAGCCAGCCCCCAGTCTGATGTACTCACCCTCCAGTCTGCCACCAACCAAGTAGACCTGTCTCATGATATAAATAAAGAACAGGGGTTTAGTTGACACGCATTTGCAAACGCATGTGTAAGCTGCAGAGCCACGACACGGCACCCTGTTATATCTGCAGTCCCTAACACTTTTAAATGTAAGTGTCTCCACTCTGAGCCCACATTGTCTATGCAACTAGGGATGGAGGCACCTCGCCTACAGGCTGGGGCTTCATTTAAAGTCCCACCGTGCGATTTTCATGCGTTTTTGGTGGATGCAGTCTAATTTGACCCCAGTTTTTTCATATACAGGGATGGAGACCATAGCATGACCTGCTTGTCTCATGTAAAGTCCCAAATACTTTATGAAATTAGGGATGGAGGCACTGAGCTATACAGGCAAACTGCCTCATATAAAGTCCCAATCTGTGTTTTACACTGCATCCGCCAAGGGGTTGGAGGTGTATCCTTCTCAGCTGGTCGTTTTCAGTTTGTACCATCTTAAGAACATCGCTATTAGAGCATTGAGATACCATACCAGTCGTGGACGGAAGTGGGTGGGGGAAGTTTGGGCTGCTCCCTCCCACCTGCTTCCTATCCACCCATTAGCAGCCATGTGCTCCCAGAGTGGAGACACTTACATTTAAAAGTGTTAGGACTGCAGATATAACAGGGTGCCGTGTCGTGATTCTGCAGCTTACACATGCGTTTGCAAATGCGTGTCAACTAAACCCCTGTTCTTTATTTATATCATGAGACAGGTCTACTTGGTTGGTGGCAGACTGGAGGGTGAGTACATCAGACTGGGGGCTGGCTGGCTTCCATGCACCTCTTTTAATCCTTTTTAATTTGTTTTTTCCGATACAGGGATGGAGACGCTGGGCATACCTGCCGGTGTCTCATTTAATGTCCCACATAGCCCACATTGTCTAATATATATATATATATAATTATATATATTTTTTTTTTTTCAAAATTGACGCATTTTTTTGTTTATAGCGCAAAAAATAAAAATTGCACAGGTGATCAAATATCACCAAAAGAAAGCTCTGTTTGTGGGGAAAAAAAGGACATAAATTGTATTTGGGTACAGCGTTGCACGACCGTGCAATTGTCCGTTAAAGTAGCGCAGTGCCGAATCGCGAAATATGGCCTGGTCAGGAGGGGGGCAAATCCTTCCGGTCCTAAAGTGGTAAGGACACCGCCCTCAGTCTCCATCTCTGCAGCCTCAACTGCATAGAATGAATGGACAGGAATAACTCTGTACAGAGTGGCTTCCTGTCTATTCACAAATCGAAGCATAGTAAACACAGTTTACAATGCTTCAGGTAAGACAGAGTCAGTGATTGATCACTGACTCTATTCATTAAGACAAGGAAGGGGTAAATTATACTCTCTCCATCCTGACACATCCTCCGCAGCAGCAAGGGAGGGATGAACCCAGCGGCGCTGTGGGGGATGAGAAGGAGCCAGGGGATCGCACAGGGGCCCGATCAAAGCAGGAGGTGGATAGGCAGAGCGGCATTTAGAGAAACCGACTCCCTTCATTTTCCTCCTGCAGCCACCCCCCCCCCCCCCATCCAGGTGCTCAGGGGGCAGCATGGGCCCCCTGGAGCATGGGGACAGGTCGCAATTGTGACACCTGCAACCCCCGTATGCAGTGCTGTATTTTGGCCTAGGCACTTTGCAGGGGCACTTTGCAGGGGGGCAGCAAAAAAGCCACCCCCCTCCACCTGAGACTCTATTGGCCACTGGTTGCTAGAATCGCCTCTCTCACCCCCCCCCCTCTCTCTCTCACTCACTCATCCCCCTCTCTCTCACCCCTCCTCTCTCTCCCTTTCTCTCACCTCCCTCTCTCTCTCTGTCTATCTCTCTCACCCCCTCTCTCTTTCTCTATAATCTCCCTCTCTCTTTCATCCCCCCCCCTCTCTCTCTCTCTCACCCCCTTTCTCTTTCTCTATCATCCCCCTCTCTCTTTCATCCCCCCCTCTCTCTCTCTCTCATCCCCCTCTCTCACTCCCCTTCTCTCTCTCTCATCCCTCCTCTCTCTCTCATCCCCCTCTCTCATTCCTCCTCTCTCTCATCCCCCCCACTCTCTCTTGTCCCCCTCTCTCTCTCTCACCCCTCGCTCTCTCTATCTCTCACCCCTCCTCTCTCTCACCCCCCCACTCTCTCATTCCCCCTCTCTCACCCCCCCTCTCACTCTCCCTCCCTTTCTCTCACCTCCCTCTCTCTCTCTCTCTCTCTCTCTGTCTATCTCTCTCACCCCCTCTCTCTTTCTCTATAATCTCCCTCTCTCTTTCATCCCCACTCTCTCTTTCATCCCCCCTCTCTCTCTCACCCCCTCTCTCTTTCTCTATCATCCCCCTCTCTCTTTCATCCCCCCTCTCTCTCTCTCTCTCTCTCTCTCTCATCCCTCCTCTCTCTCATCCCCCTCTCTCTCTAATACCCCTCTCTCATCCCCCTCTCTCATTCCTCCACTCTCTCATCCCCCCCACTCTCTCTTGCCCCCCTCTCTCTCTCTCTCTCTCTCTCTCACCCCCCACTCTCTCATTCCCCCCCCCTCTCAGTCTCTCTCTCTCTCTCACCCCCCTCTCACTCTCCCTCTCTCACCCCCCCCCCTCTCTCTCTCTCTCACCCCCCCTCTCTCTCTCTCTCACCCCCCCTCTCTCTCTCTCACCCCCCCCTCTCTCTCTCTCTCACCCCCCCCCCCCTCTCTCTCTCTCTCACCCCCCCCTCTCTCTCTCTCTCTCTCACCCCCCCCCTCTCTCTCTCTCTCTCTCTCTCACCCCCCACTCTCTCATTCCCCCTCTCTCACCCCCCTCTCACTCTCTCTCTCTCTCACCCCCCTCTCCCTCTCCCTCTCTCACCCCCCCTCTCTCTCTCTCTCACCCCACCCCCTCTCTCTCTCTCTCACCCCCCCCTCTCTCTCTCTCTCTCATCCCCCCTCTCTCTCCCTCCCACCCCCTCTCTCCCCCCTCTCATGAGATCTCAGTAGTTCATGCCTGGGACTTTTAGTCCTTTAATTTTGGAATTTTGGAGGGAGCCACATCTGTTAAAAAAGGAGTGGGGAAAATTTACATAGGAGGGGGTGCCCAATTTTAGTCTTGCCTAGGGCAGGACAAAACCAAAATACACCACTGCCCCGTATGTACGCCCCTGATCTGTACTATGCAGTGCTGGAATAAACTCTGTGGAGGCCCCTAGACGGTCAAAATCTTGGCGCCCCCCATGCAGGCTCCTGGAGCTTTCTCATGGTCTAGTAGGATATCAAATAGTGTGCAAGTCGGCCGCTAGATGGAGACGACCCCCCTACTGTACATTACACGTATGTAGGCTGCACACTTTACACCGCACCTAGGTTACACCAAAGCCATTTACAAGCTGACAGCTGAAAGAAGATGAGCTTTTAACCACTTGCCGACCGCCGCACGACTATCTACGTCGGCGGTCAGCCCCTCACAGGCAAACTAACGTAGGGCTACGTTGCTTGCTTGTGAGGGTCTAGGGAGCGAGCGCGCGCCCCCGGAGGCGCGCTCCCGCTCCCGCGTGGTCACGGACCCCCCCGCGCGTGTGACCAGCGGACCCGATGTCCGCCAGTCACTCGGCGATTGGCGGGGGAGAGGGAGAATGTCAGGCAGCTTGTGTAAACAAGCTGCCTGTCATTCTCCTCGCTGCAAAGACACAGATCACATGGATCTACTATGTAGATCCGTTGATCAGTGTCCTTACAGCTGAAGCCACAGCCAATCACAGTAGAAAGCACGCCCCTAGGGACACACACAGCCCCTCCCTCCCAAATAAAGTTAACCCCTTCACTACCAGTGTATTTTTACAGTAACAGTGCATATGTATAGCACTGATTACTGTAGAAATGTCACTGGTAACCCCAAAAATGTCAGTCAAGGGTCCGATCTGTCCGCCGCAATGTCGCAGTACCGCAAAAAAAAATCGCAGATCGCCGCCATTACGCGTTAAAAAAAAAACAACAAAAATGACAAAAATCTTTCCCTTTGTTAGTAAACGCGATAACTTTTGCGCAAACCAATCAAAATACGCTTTTTGCGATTTTTTTTTTTACCAAACATAGGTAGCATAAAACAAATTGGCCGAAAATGTTAAAAAATTTTGATTTTTACATTTTTTTTGGGGGAATTTCATATAAAAAAATGTGAAAAATATTGTTATTTTTGCAAAATTGACGCTCTTTTTTTGTTTATAGCGCGTGATCAAAAAATCGCACAGGTGATCAAATACCACCAAAAGAAAGCTCTGTTTGTGGGAAAAAAAGGACGCCAAATTAGTTTAGGTACAGCGTCGCACGACCGCGCAATTGTCCGTTAAAGTCATGCAGTGCCGAATCGCAAAATACCCCCTGGTCGGAATGGGGGTAAAATCTTCCGGGGCTTAAGTGGTTAAGAGACAAACTTTAATGTGAACCTGATGTGTTATTTGACACATGACATTACATACATCGAACATAAGTCTACACCCCCCTGGTAAAATGTCAGCTTTCTGTGATGTAAAATAAATGAGACAAAGATAAATCATTTCAGAACTTTTTCCATCTTTAACCACTATAGGACCGGAGGATTTTCCTGCTTTACATCCAGGCCACTTTTTGCAACTTGGCACTGCGTGACTTTAACTGACAATTGCGCGGTCATGCAACGCCGTACCCAAACGAAATTTACGTCCTTTTTTTCCCACAAACAGAGTTTTCTTTTGGTGGTATTTGATCACCTCTGCGCTTTTCATTTCTTGCGATATTAATAAAAAAAGAGCGACAATTTTGAAAAAATAACAATATTTTTCTACTTTGACAGTTAAAAAATATCCAATATATTCAATTGTTGTCATATATTTAGGCCAAAATGTATTTAGCTACATGTCTTTGACAAAAAAATTCTCGATGAGCGTATTTTTAACCGCTTTAAGACCGGAAGATTTTACCCTATTCCTGACCAGGCCATATTTTGCGATTCAGCACTGCGTTAATTTAACGGACAGTGGCGCGATCGTGCGACGCTGTACCCAAATTAAATGTAAGTCTTTTTTTCCCCACAAACAGAGCTTTCTTTTGGTGGTATTTGGTCACCTGTGCAATTTTTATTTTTTGCGCTTTAAACAAAAAAAGAGCGAAGATTTTGAAAAAAAAAAAACAATATTTTTCACATCCTTTTATACCATAACCTTAAGAATATTTCTATTTTTTATACCATGTTTGTTGATGTACAATTTTCTCTTGTACCACCAATTTATCCAAAATAAAAAAGTTTGTGAAAAAAAATAAAATAAAAAA
Source organism: Pelophylax lessonae (assembly GCF_965119305.1). NCBI lineage: Eukaryota > Metazoa > Chordata > Amphibia > Anura > Ranidae > Pelophylax > Pelophylax lessonae. The sequence continues at coordinate 15,231,033 of NC_138769.1, forward strand.
GCTTTATTGTGGGGAAAAAAGGGACATTTTAATTGGGCACAGCGTTGCACGACCGCACAATTGTCAGTTAACCACTTTACGACCAGTCACTGTGCCTCTACTGCGGCACAGTGGCTCGTTCCCGTCCAGCGACATAGACCTACATCGCTGGACTCCTCCCCTTGTGGTCGGCGCGCCGCCGGAGGCTCGCTCCCGCTGTATTCAGTCACAGCGGGAGTCGGGCCAGGGGAGGAGCGGCGGTGATCGCCACTGCTCTTCCCCGATCGTCGGGGAATCGAGTCTGGAGATCCGCCCGCTTGTGTAAACAAAGCGGGCGGATCTCGTAAGTGACAGACAGTGACAGATTGCAGGGTTCAGCATAGCTGAACCTGTGATCTGTCCCTGTGTCACTCAGTCACCTCCCCCCACACACGTTAGTAAGCACCAGGCATACATTAACCCCTCCCTCTCCAATAAAATTAACCCATTCCATGCCAGTGTCATTATTACAGTACCAGTGCATATTTATAGCACTGATTACTGTAGTAATGTCACTGGTACCCCCAAAAGTGTCAAAAATGTCAGTTAGGGGTCCGACCTGTCCGCCGCAATGTCGCAGTCCTGCAAAAAAAATCGCAGATCGCCGCCATTACTCGTTAAAAAAAAAACCCAAAAATGACAGAAATCTTTCCCTTAGTTAGTAAACGCGATAACTTTTGCGCAAACCAATCAAAATACGCTTATTGTGATTTTTTTTTTACCAAACATATGTAGCAGAAAACAAATTGGCCAAAAATGTAAAAAAATTTTGATTTTTACATTTTTTGGGGGGGAATTTCATATAAAAAAAAGAGAAAGATATTGTTATTTTTTCAAAATTTACACTCTTTTTTTGTTTATAGCGCAAAAAGTAAAAATCGCACAGGTGATCAAATACCACCAAAAGAAATCTCTGTTTGTGGGAAAAAAAGGACGTAAATTTCGTTTGGGTACAGCGTCGCACGACTGCGCAATTGTCCGTTAAATTCACGCAGTGCCGAATCGCAAAAAAGGGCCCTGGTCAGGAAGGGGGTAAAATCTTCCGGGGCTTAAGTGGTTAAGAATATTTCTATTTTTTTATACCATGTTTGTTGATATACAATTTTCTCTTGTACCACCAATTTATCCAAAATAAAAAAGTTTGTAAAAAAAAAAAAAAAAAAAAGAAAGCTTTATTGTGGAAAAAAAAAATGACATTTTAATTGGGCACAGCGTCGCACGACTGCACAATTGTCAGTTAAAGTAACGCAAAAAATGGCCTGGTCTTGAAGGGGAGGTCAAGTCTTTAATTACATGAATCTTTTATCCTTTGATAAACTTATATATTCTTGTATATTCCAGTCCTCTGGGACTTCATGTAATTATTTGTCCCATTGATGCTCCGGGGCTCGGATCCCATTTAAAGAACAACCTTTGATCTCGGTCCTCCAGTCCGACACGCAGCATGCAGCACTTCACCGTCATCAGAAAATATCATTCTCCCAGAGTTTTCTTCAGATGTTTAAATGAATAAAAGTCGTGCCTGCGTCAGTGGAAACGATCGGTTATTTCCCGTCATTAAAATTCTGAGTGCCCGTCACAATTTGATTCATGCAGAAACCGATACAAGAAAGAAAAAATCGAACTGTCTGTTAGCTACAATATTTAGAATACTAAGTACCATACTGCATAGGGAGGCGACATAGACCTCAAATATCACAGTGGTGCGGAGGCTGGAAATTTCCATATAGGGGTCTGAGAATGGAGTTAGTGGCCTTTTTACAGGCTGTAGTCACCACAGTAGACAGGTGGGGGTGAAGGGCAGAAAGAGAAAGACTAAGAGGGTACAGCCAGACCCTTCGCTTGTCTTTAGATAATAAAATACACTGCTCACAAAAATGAAAGGAACACTTTGAAAACACATCAGATCTCAATAGGGAAAAATATCATGCTGGATATCTATACTGGTATGGACTGGGTAATGTGTTAGGATCTATACTGGTTTGGACTGGGTAATGTGCTAGGATCTATACTGGTATGGACTGGGTAATGTGTTAGGATCTATACTGGTTTGGACTGGGTAATGTGCTAGCATCTATACTGGTATGGACTGGGTAATGTGTTAGGATCTATACTGGTATGGACTGGGTAATGTGTTAGGATCTATACTGGTATGGACTGGGTAATGTTTTAGGATGTATACTGGTTTGGACTGGGTAATGTGCTAGGATCTATACTGGTATGGACTGGGTAATGTGTTTGGATCTTTACTGGTATGTACTGGGTAATGTGTTAGGATCTATACTGGTATGGGCTGGGTAATGTGTTAGGATCTATACTGGTTTGGACTGGGTAATGTGTTATTATCTATACTGGTATGGGCTGGGTAATGTGTTAGGATCTATACTGGTATGGACTGGGTAATGTGTTAGGATCTATACTGGTATGGAGTGGGTAATGTGTTAGGATCTTTACTGATATGGACTGGGTAATGTGATAGGATCTATACTGGTATGGACTGGGTAATGTGTTAGGATCTATACTGGTATGGACTGGGTAATGTTTTAGGATGTATACTGGTTTGGACTGGGTAATGTGCTAGGATCTATACTGGTATGGACTGGGTAATGTGTTTGGATCTTTACTGGTATGGACTGGGTAATGTGTTAGGATCTATACTGGTATGGACTGGGTAATGTGTTAGGATCTATACTGGTATGGGCTGGGTAATGTGTTAGGATCTATACTGGTATGGACTGGGTAATGTGTTAGGATCTATACTGGTATGGACTGGGTAATGTGTTAGGATCTATACTGGTATGGACTGGGTAATGTGTTAGGATCTATACTGGTATGGACTGGGTAATGTGTTAGGATCTATACTGGTATGGACTGGGTAATGTGTTAGGATCTATACTGGTATAGACTGGGTAATGTGTTAGGATCTATATTGATATGGACTGAGCTCTGAGGAAACTGGCTTTGTGCCAGTGAAACGCGTCAGCGTCTACGTCATTTGACCCCATCCAATGGAACAGTGACCATAATGACCATCGGACGTTTCACGGCTGCAGCTACAACGTTCCCCCCGCCTCCTACGTCCGGCGTGACGACGGGCCGCAATCGGCGTGCCTGCCCCTGATACAGGGAAGTACACGGAGGGAGAGCGAGCCACAGGGAACGCCAACGCCGGTATGTACCGCCATAGTGTCACCTAGGTCCATCCATCCCGGGATCATGTTAAAGGCTTGGATCCATGTCTAAAGGACGGTAATTAGAGATGTATGGTTTACCATTTGATATCTACTGAGTGACTTTACCATCCATAGAATACATGGTCTATCTGGAAACCCCTTCATTTAGAGAACTCTATATTTGCCTCCAGTTCACTGTATATTTGTCACCATCAGATCCAGTTTCCCTTACACGGGACCCCACACTTCTACAACTCATTCACCCAATGTGGTGACTTCTTTAATGTGGGACTGCATCTGCTGAGAACCCTCTAACTACCTTACTATTCATTTATTGATTGTCGGCATTGGGACTGTGCAATTTTACTCCTTAGCCTTCACAGGCCTCTATTCATCATTACCGCATATCCCATCCTAACCAGCCTTTGCATTCAACCCGGGTTGATGTCCTTCCATTGCATGTTGCTTTGTTTTTAATTGTTTTTATTTATGCGGTGCCACACATATTTACACTGTTTTTTCTTGATTTGGCATATGTGCCTTAATAAAGTTATCACCTTCTGAATTCTAACCAACTGGTGTCCCTAGTTGACTCCTTTTCGGGGGGGACCCTCTGTCCCAACCCTTTTGCAGTTCCATTTGTGTCTTCGTCAACGGCCACCTACTGGTGGATATACGGGGGCCTAGGCCCCGTACCAACTCTATTTAGGTCTCACCTTATTGCGGCCTTCTGGGGATATGTTCTAGTTTAGTTACTATGGACTGAGTAATGTGTTAGGATCTATACTGGTATGGACTGGGTAATGTGTTAGGATCTTTACTGGTATGGACTGGGTAATGTGTTAGGGTCTATACTGGTATGGACTGGGTAATGTGTTAGGATCTATACTGGTATGGACTGGGTAATGTGTTAGGATCTATACTGGTATGAACTGGGTAATGTGTTAGGATCTATACTAATATGGAGTGGGTAATGTGTTAGGATCTATACTGGTATGGACTGGGTAATGTGTTAGGATCTTTACTGGTATGGACTGGGTAATGTGTTAGGATCTATACTGGTATGGGCTGGATAATGTGTTAGGATCTTTACTGGTATGGACTGGGTAATGTGTTAGGATCTTTACTGGTATGGACTGGGTAATGTGTTAGGATCTATACTGGTATGGGCTGGGTAATGTGTTAGGATCTTTACTGGTATGGAATGGGTAATGTGTTAGGATCTATACTGATATGGAGTGGATAATGTGTTAGGATCTATACTGGTATGGACATGGTAATGTGTTAGGATCTATATTGGTATGGACTGGGTAATGTGTTAGGATCTTTACTGGTATGGACTGGGTAATGTGTTAGGATCTTTACTGGTATGGACTGGGTAATGTGTTAGGATCTATACTGGTATGGACTGGGTAATGTGTTAGGATCTATACTGGTATGGGCTGGGTAATGTGTTAGGATCTATACTGGTATGGACTGGGTAATGTGTTAGGATCTATACTGGTATGGACTGGGTAATGTGTTAGGATCTATACTGGTATGGGCTGGGTAATGTGTTAGGATCTATACTGGTATGGACTGGGTAATGTGTTAGGATCTATACTGGTATGGACTGGGTAATGTGTTAGGATCTATACTGGTATGGACTGGGTGGGTAATGTACTAGGACCTGCCAGTGGAGGACCTGCCAATTCTGGTGTTCAATGGCAAATGCCAATCAAGCTCCACAGTGCCGGGCAGTGAGCACAGGGTCCACTAGAGGACGTCGGGTCCTCAGGCCACCCTCATGAAGTCTGTTTCAGATTGTTTGGTCAGAGACATTCACACCAGTGGCTGCTGGAGGTCATTTTGTAGGGCTCTAGCAGCGCTCATCCTGTTCCTCCTTGCACAGACCCTGTCCAGCTCTCCTAGAGTAACTGCCTGTCTCCTGGAATCTCCTCCATGCTCTTGAGACTGTGCTGGTAAACACAGCAAATCTTCTGGCAATGACACGTATTGATTTGCCATCCTGGAGGAGTTGGACTGCCTGTGCAACCTCTTTAGGGTCCAGGTATGGCCTCATGCTACCAGTAGTGACACTGACCCTAGCCAAATGCAAACCTAGTGAAAAACAGTCAGAAAAGATGAGTAAGGAAACAAAAATGTCAGTGAGCTCAGTCAGTGTCAGTGAGCTCCACCTGTAAAAACCATTTTTGTTTTGGAGGTCGTCTCAATTTTGCCCCCACCTTTCACATCAGAAGACCGATGTCACATCACAGTCCCCCTTAGAAATTGAGTCCTGGCACCTGGGCTTTTGTCAGCCCATTCACTGTTGCACTGGCGTAGCATCAGGAGTCGCAATTGCGACCCCGCCACTGTTCCGGAGGGCCTGGGCAGCCTCCCTGTAATATCAGGCATCATTACAGGCCACGGACCAGCCGCTTAGGAGCCACAGCTACTATCATTCTCTTGGAGCCGTCTGCGGGGAGACAGGACGACTCTGGATGGAGGGTCGGGGCTGCCCGAGTTAACGAGCAGGTGATTGGTTGTTAGGATGCAGGGCAGTCCTAGCAACCAATCACCAGCTTGCAGCTTGTATCGCCCAGCCCCCTGTCCAGATGTGCTGTCCCTCAACATTGTGTAAGGTAAGACAGGAGGACGAAGCAATGAGGGTGCGATGTGGGTGGGGAAGCTGAGGACATTAGTGTGGGGGGGGGGGCTGCGGACTTTAATGGAGGGGGGACTATGGACATTTACGAGGGGAACTGAAAACATTATTAGAGGGAGCTGAGGACTTTAATGTGGGGGGGGGGGGGTGCTGGAGACATTAATGGAGGGGGGGGGGGCTGTGGACATTAATGGGGAAACTGAGGACATTAATAGAGGGGGCTGAGGACTTTAATGTGGGGGGGGGGGTGCTGGAGACATTAATGGAGGGGGGGGCTGTGGAGATTAATGGGGAAACTTAGGACATTAATAGAGGGGGCTGAGGACTTTAATGGGGGAAGGGCTGAAGACATTAATGTGGGGAGCTAAGGACATTAATGGAGGGGGCGGGGGCTGTGGACATTATTGGGGAAACTGAGGACATTAAAGAGGTTGTAAACCTACAAATTTTTTGTTTAAAAAAACGAACACCTGAAAGAAAAACACATAATGAGCTAGTATGCATCGCATACTAGCTCATTATGAAATACTTACCTAAGAACGAAGCCCCAAAGTGCCAACCGCTCACCTCTCTCATGGGTGACATGTTGTGTCGCCCTTCTTCTGGGTTTGCGGCATCCGGCCATCTGATTGGCTGGAGCCGCGATGACGTCACACCCGCGCATGCGCGCGGGAGCCGACGGTAACAGCACGGGGCTCTGAAGGGACGGCACCAGCGGCCTTTCCTTCAGAGCGCATGCACCAGTGACGTCACTGGCTGCATGCAAAGTAAATATCTCATAAACGGTACATGTTTAGGAGATATTTACAGTACCTATAGGTAAGCCTTAGTATAGGCTTACCTATAGGTACAAGTTACAGAGGAGGGTTTACTTCCTCTTTAATAGAGGGGGCCGAGGACATTAATGGGCGGGGGGGGGGGGGTCTGTGGACATTAATGGGGAAACTGAGGACATTAATGAGGGGATCTGAGGACTTCAATGAGGGGAGATAAGGACTGTAATGGGGTCATTGAGGACATTAATAGAAGGGAGCTGAGGACTATGATGGGGGAGCTGAGGACAGTAATAGAGGGGCTGAGGGCAATGGTGAGAGAGCGGAGGACAGTAATAGGGTGGAGGGGAAACTGAAGACTGTAATGGGGTCACTAAGGACAGTAATGGAGGGGGGGCTGAGGACAGTAATGGGGTCACTGAGGACATTAATGGAGGGGGGCTGAGGACATTAATAGGGTGTTGAGGACAATAATGGGGGAGCTAAATACATTAATGGGGGAGCAGAGGACAGTAATGGGGCGGAGGGGAGGACATTAATGGGGGGGCTGAGGACAGTAACGGGGTTACTGAGGGCACTAATGGAGGGGGGCTGAGAACAGTAATGGGGTCACTGAGGACAGTAATGGAGGCTGGGCTGAGGACAGTAATGGGGCACAGGGGAGGACATGAATGTGGAGGCTGAGGACAGTAATGGGGCAGAGGGGAGGGCATTAATGGGGCGGGGGGGCTAAAGACAGTAATGGGGTCACCGAGGACAGTAATAGAGGGGCTGGGGCCAATAATAGGGGGAGCTGAGTACATTGAAGGGGGGGGGAGAGGACAATAATGGGGGCAGGGGAGGAGGACATTAATGGGGGGGCTGAGGATAGTAATAGAGTCACTGAGGAAAGTAATGGAGGAGGGTGCTTAGGACAGTATTGGGGGAGCAAAGGACAGTAATAGGGCAAAGGTAAGGACTTTAATGGGGGGGGGGGCTGAGGACAGTAATAGGTTGGAGGGGATGGCATTAAGGGGGGGGCTAAAGACAGCAATGGGGTCACTGAGGACAGTATTGGAGGACCAGGAGGAGGGGGCTTACATCAGAGGCCCTCACAGAGGCCCCCCTTACATCAGAGACCCTCACAGAGCCCCCCTTACATCAGAGACCCCTTCCACACAGAGCCCCCCTTACATCAAAGACCCCCTTACATTAGAGACCCCCTTACATCAGAGACCCTCACAGAGCCCCCCTTACATCAAAGACCCCCTTACATTAGAGACCCCCACAGAGCCCCCCTTACATCAAAGACCCCCTTACATTAGAGACCCCCCACATAGCCCCCCCCTTACATCCGATACCCCCACAGAGCCCCCCCTTACATCAGAGACCCCCCACACAGAGCCCCCCCTTACATCAGAGACCCCCCTACATCAGAGACCCCCCCCACACAGAGCCCCCCCTTACATCAGAGACCCCCCACACAGAGCCCCCATCACATCAGAGATGCCCCACACAGAGCCCCCCTTACATCAGAGACCCCCACACAGAGCCTTTGTTACATCAGAGGCCCCTCACACAGAGCCCCCCTTATATCAGAGACCCCCCACACAGAGCCCCCCCTTACATCAGAGACCCCCCCTTATATCAGAGACCCCCCCACACAGAGCCCCCCCCTTACATAAGAGACCCCCACACATAGCCCCCCTTACAGCAGAGACCCCCACACGGAGCTCCCCTTACATCAGAGACCCCCACACAGAGACCCCCTTACATTTGTTGCAGGAGAGAGACCTTACATACCTCAGTATGGAGGCTCACACTGTCTCAAGCTTTTTTTTTTTTCTTTAAACTTCCCGTTCACACACCCTGGGGAGTGTGGGCGGGGCAGGAGGAGGAGGAGAAGGGACGGGAGGAGGAGGAGCTGACAATCTCTCCTCTGGCGTCCCTGCAGAGAGGAGGAGAGGAGGGATCTATCAGCGTCAGCGGATCGGAGGCTGTGAGATACACAGCTCAGCCCTGCAGCTAGGAGACCGAGGCACAGCCGCACATCGGGAAGCAAGCGGCGGCCGCGACCTGTGTTAACCCTTTCCAGGCCGCGGTCGCCGCTTACCTCCCACTGTGTGGCCTGATCATCTGCGAGCTGTGATGGCCGCAAGGAGCCCCTGTTGCCCATGGCGCCATGTGCGGCCGCACAGCTTGCACACCCCAAAGGCCGGCCCTGGTTGATACAGCCAGGCTGTTGATCCACCTTGCCACTTAAGGTGGATTTAGGATTAAGTCTCTTTCCAAATGATTTAATGAATTAAAGTCATCTTCAGGACACTCTCCTAGTATCTTGTTTCTTGTCCACTGACACCCGTCCACTGACTATCCTACACCACGGTGGCCCCCCTCAGGTCAGGCCCATTGACACGATCCCCTGTACTCACGATACTGTTTTTCCAGGGTCTCCAGTGTCTCCCCTTCAATCAGCTCTCCTGGACCTCTGGGTTCAGCTCCATTCCTCTGACCCTCAGGAACACCTCCTGAGACCACGTGCCACCGCTACAGAGGAGGAGGCAGCGGCCACCCTCCCTCTGGGACTCTGCTCACCAGCCAAAGACCCCACAGCACATGTGCTCCTGGCTTCTATACAGTATCCCAGAATGCACCGAGACAGCCTGTCTCTGCCAATCACAAGGACTGTATCAAAGCCTATGTATCAATTGGTCAGGTTTCCTCCCACTGTCCAACATGCCTACCTATTGGACCAGCGCGAAACACTCTCTAGACCCAATGAATCACACACTGAGCACAATGAGCAGACCTCACTCACAGATCCTGCTCTCTGGTAGGCAGAAAGCAATATAGATTTCCGTGCTTCTCCTCTGATAGGCAGACAGAGCCAAAAACTAGCACCTACCTAGGAGGGTGCTACATAAAGAATTTGAATGTTAATGCTGGCCATACACTAGCCGCAAAAATCGTTCGAAAACCTGTCTTTCGGTCCGTTCATGCGTTTTTCGTTCAGTTAATGGGCACAAATAGAAAATCGGTTTTAACTTTTCAGAGCTGAAATAATCTAAGGAACAGTTTGGAAAATTCTGCTGAACGAATGATAAATTGAAAGGTTAATGTGTTTCTCGCCCAAACTGTTTGCACTGGGCATATGTGACAAAATGAAGGAAAAACAGATTCATTTATGTCCATTGAACGAATTATCACGGCCGACTGTTCGTTTTTTTTCGAAAATGAGTTTGAACGATTTTTCGTATAGTATATGGCCAGCATAAGGCTGGATACACACTATACAATTATCTTTAGATACACTTTCAATGTGTATGCAATCAGGCCGGCCCTTCCACTACATAGTTGACGGTAAATCTAAAGGAAATCAAACAACAAAAGTTGTATAGTGTGTATCCAGCATAAGACTTTGTACATCGTTTGTTTTTCGATGCACCTGGGATTTATTTCAATGATTTAAACTGAAAAAGCTTTAAAATGCATCCCTGCCTGTAAAGCCCCGAGGACGGGATTGAGGACACCCGGGGCAGACGACACCTGTAGAGGATGATCAGGTCTAATTAAACATTTAGATAACTATCACCTGGAACATCGATGTTTGCTTAAGGCAAGGGAGAAGACCAAGTGGCATCTGAGCCCCCCCCAACACCCACCCCCGCTCTCTTCCCCCGCCCTGACACCATCTGGAGCGCTGAGCGGGGTGATAAGCCATGCCTGCTACCTCTTATCTCTCGGTAAACACACTTTATTCTTCTATGGAGGTGAACACTGACTTAATGACTGCAGGACAAACATTGCAGGCAGGTAGGTGATTCATCAATGACAAAGTGAGTGCTGGACACTAAAAGCAGAGCAGGAATCCATGTACCTGGGGTGGCCTTCCTACTAGGCAAGTCCCAGGAGGACCACCGCACACAGCTACGCCTTTCCTATAACATAGAGAACTGCAGCCTCCTTGTAATGAAATGTCTGAGCATGCAAATATTCAGGGACCAAATAAGTAAAAATGTATGTAAAACATGTTAGACCCCTGTAGCACTGCCCCCTAGGGAGCTGCTGAGATTGGATTCCCCTGGGTTACCCATAGCAACAGTCTGTTAACCACTTGCCGACCGCCCACAGTATATTTACTGCGGCAGTCAGCCCCTCCTGGGCAAAGCGACGTAGTACTACATCGCTCGCCCAGGAGCCTGCAGGGGGCGAGCGCGCGCCGCCGGAGGCGAGTGACCAGCGGCTCCGATGTCGCGATCTCCCGCTGGAGAGGGAGAAAGGCAGGCGGCTGATGTAAACAAAGACGCCTATCATTCTCCCTGGTGTAACTGCAGAGATCATATGATCCTGCTATGTAGGATCGTATGTCTCTGTGGTTACATCAAAAGCCACACCCCTTTACAGTTAGAAACCACCTCTAGGGACACACTTAACCCGAAATAAAGCAAAAATTGTAGGGACCAAGGGAGGTTCCAGGAAAGTTGGACTATACCGGCATGTTATGGTTGCAGGAATACAAACAACACTAATCTATAAAAAATATATATTTATTTATTACAAAATAATAAAAACAAATATGACATCAAGACATACAGTGCATAAGATAAAATATATAGATCCGTGTGTGTATGATAACCGGAAAGAGATACCATAAATACCACACCAACGGATCCCAGTATGTATGCAGACTATTGGTCCCTGGATAAGCCGACGCGTTTCACAGTCATTGCTTCATCAGGGCACTACAAAGACCAAATAGGTACTGCACTAAAGAGATGCATAAATGTAGATATTACAATCATAATAATCAATAATACATACACATTACATCAATTTACAAATATAATAATGCTAACCTCAAAAAAGGACAGGCGGGGTGAGGAAAAGCCTTCTCTGCAGGCGTCGGGAGCCCATGTATGTGGATCATAAGGTGGTAATAAATCTGTTGCTGATTATATCATATAAATAAGCCCAAGAACCTCACATCAATGATGTATAGGTAAAGGCACCAATAACATGCTATATATATCTCATGAATGGAGAAGGGGGCTAATAACTTGAACTTGATCTTCACAATAGAGGACACTGTTTTTCCCTGGGTTGCTCTGCTTCCAACTCCCTTGTCAGCATCCACTGGACCTTCCGTATCAGCACCACACCTCTGGTTCACCAGGCCGACTGCCTGTGACCATCTTCCATAGAGACAGCCGTCACCCTCCTCCTGGGACCTGGCTTCCCGCCCAAAGACGCCCTGTCACATGTGCCATTGGCTTTTATAACATATCCCAGGATGCATCACTTCTTGTACCAACCCACTGAGATAGTTACAAAAGCCTGTGTGTCACTGGCTGGGTTTCCTCCACTGTCCAACAGGCCCCCCTATTGGATGCAGTGGGGACACTCCCTCAGACCAAGTGAATCACACATGGACACATGCAACAGGCCTAACTATCGATCAGGCTCTCCTGATAAGCAGGCAGAGCAAAAAACTATACTTTCCCTAGCACCTATCTAGGAGGGTGCTACACCCCTTTCACACGGGCTTTCCGATCCATCTGCTGCGGGAGGAGTGGAGTGAAGATCGCCCCAAGAAGTTGGGTGTGTCGTGGGAGACCGGAGTCACTCGGGCCTTGTCGGCTTTGGAATCAAGTCCTCTCCAGGGTCGTGGGAAAGGAGTGCTGAGAGTGATGATGCAGCTGGAGGCCATGCAATCTCTCTGTGGTCCAGTTTGCAACCTGTCGGTGGTCCAGTTTGCAACCTATGGGTGGTCCAGTTTGCTCATGGAAGGAGACCCGAATGTCTGAGCCAGGATGCATACAGGTAGTGCGGGCCGGGGAGTGGCCACCTGATGCATTGAAGACTGCAACAGCAGAAACTAAAGCTGGATACACACTATCCAACTTTTGTGGTTAGATTTCCTTCAGATTTACCTTTTCTATGTAGTGCAAGGGCCTGCCAGATTGCATACAAATTGAAAGTGTTTAGGTTTGACCTCATATTATATGGTTTTGGTAGGTCTAAAGGAAAAAGTCTTCAGAAAATCTTATAGTGTGTATGGCCCATACGTCTGCTCCCATAAAACTTGAGGAGAAAAGATGGCCAGCGGTGACCAGGGCTGCTAAAGTGAATGTAAGCAGTGAGGAGGAAGCCGGTGTCATCGATGTGGGGTCTCCTAGTTTCCAGAATCGGTTTGGGTCCTTAGAACAGTGTTTTTCAACCACTGTGCCGCGGCACACTAGTGTGCCGTGAGATATTGCCTGGTGTGCCGTGGGAAAAATTCCAATTTCACCCGAAGCGCATGTTAAGCAGTGGTGGGATTCAGACCGCCTTACTGACCATCTATCATTCGCTCATGTCCTGTGGCTGCGGCGCTGCTCTCTCTGCCTCTGTCCTGTGTCCTGTGGCTGCGGCGGCGGCGCTCTCTCTCAGCGGGGAGCACTGGTTGCTAGGCTAGAGGCCGCTTAGCATCTAGCAACCAGTGACGTCACCCCTTCTGAGCCTCTTCTCCTCCAGGCCGCGGCCCCGCCGCCTCCCAGTCCCCGCCTTTTACAATTTGGCTCCGCCTCCACCCACTTTCAGCGCGCACTGCACTGTCTGCAGGTGCGCAGCGTGGGACTCACTGTCACAAAACCTGGAGAAGAAGAAGACTGTGTCAGACAGCACGTCATGGTGGTGACAGGCAGCCTGGGCAACATTATCAGGTAGGAGGACATTAAGGTGCTGGGTCTTCAGGATTAAGGCTGGCTCTACATTGTTGCCTGCCCTGATGTTGGAAATTGATGATGAATTTACTGTACAGCAGGTGACATTGTTTTTTATTTATGGAATTTTTAGCAAAATACTTTTTCATGATTTGTGTGTGTTTATTCAATTTTGGAGGTTATTGGGGATCAGATATTTGGGGGCACCTTTACTATAAAGGGGCTTCCACTCTAATAGGCCCCCAGCACATGCCTGTGAGTCACATGATCCCTTCTGGGAGCAAGATGTAGAAATTACATCTTTGTCTCCTCAACCTGGGAACAAGTTGCCTTACAAAGAGGGGGGGCTTCATTTTGAAAGGTACCCTCGCAGTGTTAAAAGGGATGTGGCCTGGTATGATTCAGAAGGAGGGGGTATGCTGCCACCCCATGCTCTCTGCGCAGCCTCCCCCTTGGAAGGCACCTTGCCCCCACCACCACGCATTCATAATAAAGTAATTATAAAATAATTTCTTTGCGTTTATTTGATTCCTATTCAAGAGAATTACTTTATATATAGTCAATATAGGCACAGAGTTACATTTTTTAACATTTTCTAATGGTGGTGTGCCTCGTGATTTTTTTCATGAAAAAAGTGTGCCTTTGCACAAAAAAGGTTGAAAAACACTGCCTTAGAAGAAGGCAGGGGCGTAACTACAGGGGTTGCAGGGGTTGCAATCGCTACCGGGCCCCATGCTCCAGGGGGCCCGGTAGCAAACCAGTGGGTGAACTTCCAGGATCTCAAAGGTCACACTTGCGACCGGGCACTGGCATTGCACCACTGTGGGGAGGCCCCAAGATTGCAGGAAGGGGGCCCACTGCAGAACTTGTGAAAGGATCCTGCTGCGGGGCCATGCAACGAGAGTAAAGAGCCCCAGCATCAGTGGGAAGAGCCCCGGGCTTGAAGGGAAGGGCCCCGGCCAGGGGTCTGGGGGGCCCTTCATGGTTTCTTGCATCGGGGCCCTGAAGATTCTAGTTACGCCTCTGGAAGAAGGAATAGATGTCTGGAGATCTGAAGATGAGACTGAGTGGGACTGGGGATCTGAGGAGCGGAGCAGTCCACCCTGTCCTGATATGCCTGAAATGCCGGATGAAGAGACTAAGGACTCTGTGGTGCTGGGAGAGCGTGCCAAGATTCTGGGGTTCTGTGAGGCCTATGTCAGTCGGGTCCCAGATCTAACCCCACCCAAGAACTATGCCCGGGCTCTGGACCAAAATGAGGCCTATGACTCTTTGATCAGGCGGGAAAAGACCCCATTTTCTCCAGCTGGGAGAGGGAACCGGAAAACCCTTCCCAGATTTCCAAGAATGCAGCAGTGGCTGCAAAGGAAAGTGGCCTTGGAATATGGGTACGATTACCCCTATGCTCCCCAGGAGGTCATGTTGGAAATTGAAGCAAAAAGAGAATCTTGGCGTGATGAAGCCATATGGGATTTCCTGTTTGTTCCTAAGCCATACAGAAATTCCTTTCAAGTTACGTTGCTGTTGGGGCATATATCCCTTTCCACTACCCCCTTCCCCTTCTATTCTTGCAGAAGGAGTTTGAAAGACAAAAGGGGTGCTAAATGGACGTAAACCTAGAGGGCCGACCCTCTCAGGAGAACTTTGAAAGAGATCTTTCAAGTTAATTGCTCAGGAGACCCTTTGAGCCATCGGGCCGGGGTCACGGAGTACAAAACTTCTACCTCAGAGTTCTAGAGGAACTTCTTGGGCCAATGGGCCAGAACTGGGATTCTGTCAACAGCTGCCTATGAAGAAATGGGCAGCATGCCAAGAGCTTGGTGGGGGGTGCCCTGGTGTCGTCACGGGCCACTGAAGAAACTTAATTTCCTTTCCCATGCGACTATCAGGTTGCTCAGGCTCCAGCAACCAACCTCCCGTGGAGAGAAGCGATAAGGACTAATGTAGGTAGTCAGTGACAGGACTCAGGACCACCGCAGAGGAGTGGAACTGATCGTCGGGTCAAGACTACAGAAAAGGCTGACTTTCCTAGTCAGGGATTTTGGATGAGAAGGTTGCCCTTGAGGGGAGGGTCTTCTCATCAAAATTGAGTTAGGCTGTGATTTTATTGCTATATGTCTACAAAGTGCCTAAACCTTTCTTTTTTTTTGCAGGTTGTACAGAATTTTAGTTAGTCAGAATGTTGTATACACCCACCATGGCAGGCTTTGCTTGGTGGGGGTGCATTGCTGTTAATGCACCTATCTTGTACCATATTGTATAGCAGATATATATTTTTTCACCTAAATTATTTTTTGTACATTTGTTTCTCCCTACTCTCCCTTTTCTAGCTTTGTGGGATACTCCTATTCTTCTTGGTAGAATTTTTGTAGGGGCGGCTGCCCCAGAGCCAATGGGGCTTGGCTCATTTTTGGTGGGGGGGGGGGGGGTGGATGTAGCACCCTCCTAGCTAGGTGCTAGGTTCAAAGCCTTTTATGCTCCTTCTGCTTATCAAGGGAGCCTTTTCTATTAGGTTGCCTGTTGCATGTTCCCAAGTGTGATTCACTGGGTCTGAGGGAGTGTCCCCACTGAATCCAATAGGGGGGCCTGTTGGACAGTGGAGGAAACATAGCCAGTGACACATTGGCTTTTGTGAGAGTCCCAGTGGGAGGGCACTCTTGCAGTGCATCCTGGGATTGCTGAGGGGACATGTGACAGGGCGTCTTTGGTGGGAAGCAGAGTCCCAGGAGGAGGCTGACGGCTGTCTCTCCTCCTGTTGCATGAGGAAGGTGGTCATAGGCGGTCGGCCTAGTGAACCAAGTGTGGAGCTGCAGAGGATCCTGTAAAGATGACAGTGGAGCTGCTGGCAGAGTCTTCTGGGAAAAACAGTGTCCGTGAGTACCAAGTAACTTGCCAAAGGGTCTGCCCAGTGAAGTCAAAGGATAAAGGGTCAGCTCGCACAGTGTGTCAGAGTAAAGGGGGTGCTGTGTAGAACCCTGGAGAGTAGGGACAAAAAGGGGGTGCCAAGTAGGACCCCGAAGAGTGATTCACAGTACAGTACTGTTCTCTTAATTCTACTTCACTATAGGGGCAAGGTGAAGCAGCGGCCTTGCCGCATCCAGCTAATCAGAAATTCCCAGTAATTGTGCATAGTTGTTCAGTTGGAGTATCCCACTCATCCCTTCTCCCCTCCCAGTTCTCAAATAAAACAACCAAAAACCAAAACCCCTGGGCTGTTTTCTGACTGAGCCATCACTTAGAATATGCTATATGTCAAGTTGTTGCTATAGGTAACCCAGGGGAATCCGTAACCAGCAGCTCCCACGGGAGTAGTGCTACACTGTATTAGAGGAAGTTAGGTTTTGCTAGAACCGTGTTAAGTCTTTGTGGTCTACTAACGTGTCTGTTTTGTTTCTTTAATTTTCTTTCCCCATTTTTTGGGTGAAGTTTAACCTGAACTATTGAAATAAATATTTGTAATTTTAAACAAAAGTACTGTGTAGTTCATACTGTACCATAAAATTCCCAAGTGCCTCAATCCAATGTTCTGTCTTGTAACATCTCCATTAGGACATGGTTTGACCAGTTTGATGTAGAGGAACTTGTGTATCCAACACAGAGATCTGACCTCAACCCTACTGAACACCTTTGGGATACATCGTTACATAGTTAGTCAGGTTGAAAAAAGACACAAGTCCATCTGGCTCAACCAATAAAAACAAAAAACAGTAAGGAAAACCCAACCATAGAATCCCATATACACAATCCTATACCCGCAATTGATCCAGAGGAAGGCAAAAAACCCCAGCAAAGCATAATCCAATTTTCTACAGCAGGGGGAAAATAAAATTTCTTCCTGATCCCCCGAGAGGCAATGGGATATTCCCTGGATCAACTTTCCCTACAAATATTAGTACCTATTTATATTATGTACAATTAGGAAAGAATCCAGGCCTTTTTAAAGCAATCTACTGAGCTGGCCAGAACCACCTCTGGAGGGAGTCTATTCCACATTTTCACAGCTCTTACGGTGAAGAAACCTTTCCGTATTTGGAGACTAAATCTGTTTCGTCCTCTAGACGTAAAGAATGCCCACTTGTCCTCTGTGTTGACCCTATAGTGAATAACTCCACACCAAGTTCACTATATGGACCCTTTATGTATTTATACATGTTGATCATATCCCCCCTTAATCTCCTCTTCTCAAGAGAGAATACTTTCAGTTCCTCTAATCTCTCCTCATAGCTGAGCTCCTCCATGCCTCTTATCAGTTTGGTTGCCCTTCTCTGCACCTTCTCCAGTTCCCTGATATCCTTTTTGAGAACTGGTGCCAAAAACTGAACTGCATATTCCAGATGAGGTCTTACTAATGATTTTGATTAATTTAATCAAGTGAGGTCTTCTCAACCAACAGCTCTATAAAGACATTAATTGATGAGGCTGGTGTGAAGGAATTTGAGCGTCTTGCATAGAGCCCTAACCTCAACCCAACTGAACATTTGAATTGGATCAAGTGAGGTCTTCTCATCCAACATCTCCATGAA
This sequence comes from Pelophylax lessonae, assembly GCF_965119305.1. NCBI lineage: Eukaryota > Metazoa > Chordata > Amphibia > Anura > Ranidae > Pelophylax > Pelophylax lessonae. The sequence goes on from NC_138769.1 coordinate 15,248,847, forward strand.
GAGATGGTTTGACCAGTTTGACGTGGAGGAACTCAATTATCCAACACAGAGATCTGACTTTACCCTACTGAACACCTTTGGGATGAATTTGATCAAGTGAGGTCTTCTCAACCAACAGCTCCATAAAGACATTATTTAATGAGTCCAGTGTGAAGGAATTTGAGCACAGTCCTGACCTCAACCCTACTGTCATGCCTCCAGCTTAGAAATAATTAATGTTAGTGGAACTTGCAATACCAATATTGTCCCCAAGATGCCACTGTGACATAGACTGTTGTTGGACAGTACTTTATGGTATCTCTTGCTCTCTATTACTGGATATTAGTTCCACCTCTCTCTGAGAAAATCTCCATTTTAAACCTCATGGAAGAGCAGACAGTATCCTATGTGCCTGTGGGAGATTCCTGAACTCTTCTTGGAAGCATCGCTGGTATGCTCAGAACTGTTAGCTGCATACAGTGCATGTTTATGCTTTGTTTATGTTTATATACTGATTATATGCCTTTATCTGTTTATTTACAGTTTCACCATACTCTCAATCCTATCTGACTATTCTCAATTCTATTTGCATATCCATCTGACTTGTAACCTGTTTCATGTGACCACCATTCTTTCACTGGAATAAAGCCTTAAGTTACAAAAGGACTGGTTATTATAGGATTGAAGGTTTAGCTGTATGTTGAGCTGCACACGCACTGCTCACGTGTAGTGAGAACAGAACACCTACTGAACATGTTTTGGGATGAATTGGATCAAGTGAGGTCTTCTAATCCAACATCTCCATGAAGAGATGGTTTGACGTGGACAAACTCAAGTATCCAACACAGAGATCTGACCTTACCCTACTGAACACTTTTGGGTCTATACATGGTTGTCTTTCTTCGCCTATGGTTTTGGACACCATGTGGTTGTCCATAAAGCTCATGGTTCTCAAAAGGATGACCCACAGGCTTATATAGGTGTGATGGTCAGGTGACTACAAGATAGCACTTGATTCTATGGTTGATCTGACAGATTGTGTATAGCCTGTACAATTATTCACATTTTAGAATGCAATCTTTTAACACAAACCGATCATTTGCTCGGTGGTGCTGGAAGAGTTATTACAGCTCAACATCTCGCCTGCAAAGACGGATTGTTGAAAACACAGGGTACACAATCCCAGCTTAACTACCTTGTATTGCACACGTCCCGCTAATGTCATTCTCCCACCGAGAGAGCTCTGATTAGTAAAGCAATCTCCTAGGAGCTGCTGAGGGGTAATTTGCTCTCTCCGAGGTGCCGGAGGATTCATGACTTGTTACATAATCATTTCCTTTTACAGCGAATTCATGAGAAAAAAAAAATCCCAGATAAGGTCAGAACATCTTTTATAGAAAATTAATCACAATCCATGAATGTAGCCAAGTTTTCACAGAGTGATGGCTTAGACGCATTAACACCATCGGGAGGCCGGCCGCGAACTGGGCCGCGCCGTGCTTTTATCTGTGTGGCGGGCGCTGAAGTGGGATATTAACATGCATGAGACGCGCCCAGCCAGCGTCTCTTCCATAAAAGGTTTCACTTTAATTAGTGGCCTTGAATATATATATATATATATACACACACAGGACAAAAAAAGAATTGCCATATCGGTGATTGTGAGGCGGTGAAAGCCCAGCTCCGGGCCGTTGACAGCCGATATAGAACAGGGGATTTGTGTTGATGCAAAACATTAAAAGTGAAAATTGGTTTTGGAAGCATTGCTTCTTTTGGTATTCCAATATCCATTCCATGAGCTTGGCGGCAGCTAGTAAAATCAATCGTTCTGTATTCCTCCCAATTTTCTGCGAGAAGAAAAAGAGACGCCCGTGAACACAAAGTATGTAGGTAAAGGGCACACCCCCAAAAACTTGGACCACAAAGAATTTAAAAAAACATTTTTGGGTTAAACTCACAAGTTCTTTTCATCACCACTACTTTTCCTTTATACTGGCAAGATTTTATGTGGGGGTAAGATAGGCTGTAGCCTGATCGTAAGGAGTTTGGTAAGGATATTAAAATCATTGAAAAGGGCAATAGGTCTATAAGAGGCGCATTGCTTTGGGTCTTTGGGGGATTTGTAAATAAGAATAACGTGCGCCTCGTACATAGAGGGGGGAAGAGCAACCTCAGCCAAACAACGTAAACACAGTGAGGCGAGTAGGGGGGCCAAACATTCTGCATGGGCTTTGTAGAACTCTGTGGGGAGGCCATCCGGACCCAGAGACCTACCTGTAGGAAGGGAGCGGATCACCGAGAGGACCTCCTCAGAGGTAATAGGGCACACCAGGTATGATCGCTCCTCATTGGGGAGCCAGCCCAGTGCTAGTGGGTCAAGCAAGGAGGTGAGGGTGTTTTCCTCAAAATTGGAGGGTAGCGAAGAGTCATATAGTTTTTCATCGTAGGATTGGAGTTCCTGTAGGATGTCCGCAGGAGAGGAGATGACCCCAGCCGCAGAGGAGTGGATCTCGGGGATAACCGCCAGGGGGGTGTCATGCTGTGACATCATCGCTAATAGTCTTCCATTCCTGTCTCCCTGTTCAAATAACCGCTGTCTAGCATTATATAGTTCCAGTCTAGTTACCTCCTCTGGGTGCAAGTGTAGCTCCCTTTTAGAGGCTTGCAAGATATCGAAGTTAGTAGGTGAGGGGTCTAGAGGAATATTGAAGTGAGGAGTTCTGAACCACCTGCTGGAGGTGGGTTGATAAGTCTCGTTGTTTGAGCTTAACCGCTTTGATAGAGGATATATAGTAACTTTTAGTACAGGCCTTGAAGGCATCCCAAACTAGTTCTGGAGAGGAGGCCCCGCGTTCCCGTCCCAGTATTCCCGCAGTGCATCAGGAATGTGGTCGGAAACGTTAGGGTGCGAAATCCAGTGAGCCCCCAGACACCACATGGGTCTACTGTGCACAGAGTGAGATCGCACTGTTATAACTAGAGGGCTATGGTCGGACAGCCCGCTAGGAAGATAATCAGCCGTCACCACATCCACCAACATCTCTTGGTTGGCAAATGCCAGATCAATTCTGCAGGAGGTTTTGTAGGAGGTGGAGAAGCAAGAGTAGGTTCTGGTGTCGTCATCTCCAAACCTCCGTCAGGTCGACCGACCCGGCCTACCTGGACAAATCTCCTGCAGAAGCTTTAGGAGGTGTAGGTCTGTCCAGCTCTGGATCTAATATCACCCATCAAAAGAATCCTGGCCGGACAGTAAAGGGCGATCCTCCCCAAAATCAAATACAGCAAATCATGAAAGGAGGCAGCACGTACACCCCAACAAGGATATAGTGTCACCGACCAGAGGTGATCACCAGGACAACATACCTGCCATGGGGATCTGTATGAACCGCCTCCACTATACAGGGCAGTGATTTGTGTATCAGGATAGATACACCCCTTGCATAGGTAGAGTAAGGGATATGAAAGGCCTTTTGGACCCACTGTTTTTTAAGAGTTAACAGCTTACTGTCCAATAGGTGTGTTTCTTGTAATATAAGTATATGGGGGTTGTGGGTCTTAATATATTGGAAGAGGAGCGTTTTAAATTTAGAGTTGAGGCCTCTCACATTCCAAGAAAGGATTGAGATAGTCTCAGTGTCACGCGTAGCCATGACTAATCCAGTAAAGGGAAAAATTGAAACTCCCGGTATGTTAACACCAAGTGGGCAGTACGATGACACAGGTTCATGATAACACAAAGAAGTAACAAACTTTTAAACAACAACAGAAGGAAACGCTGTTGTGTCCTTAGTATAGTTCCAGTGCCGCCTTAGAACTTCAGGGAGAACCTCCACACTTTTGGTGAAGTGCGGGATAAGGCGGTGGTGGTAATGGTGGGGTGGCGCACACTCTGGGGAGAGCGTGCCAAAGAGTACAGTGTCCAAACCGTTAAACAGCCCCCGACAGTAGTGTGATTGCAATGATGAAAATTTGGGGCTATTGGCAGCCTTGCTCCGTACGACAGGATTCAGGGCAGGAGGCAATCAGAAGAGGGGTATGATGGGAAGAGGGGGATATCAGCTCTAAAAATGGGAGGAGGGGGGGCATCTCCCCGGGGACACAAGGGAAGAAAGATGCCTCCGGTCCCAGTACCGGGTTAGGATGGAGTAAAGGATTAGTCAACAGCAAGAAGGGAACTGGGAGACAGTGGTCTAAAAAACAAGATAGTCAGGATATAGTGGGCCTCAAGGCCGTAATAATTGCTGTGGCACAATGATTTCACCAGTCCACCATGTAGAAGGTAGACAGTGAAATTCTCCTCAACGACTGTCCAACTAGGTCGCCGCCGCCTCCGGTGATTCGAAGAATCTTGTCCTGTCGCCATCTATCATTCTGAGTTTACTAGGGTATAGGAGACTATATTTAAGGCCTTGATCCCGGAGATGCTTCCGTATCTACGTGAAGCCACGGCGTCTCTGCTGGATCTCTGGTGAGTAATCTGGAAAGAGAAAGATCTTGGAGTTTTCATATCTCAAGGTCTTGCTTCACATGGGCAGCCGTCAGGATCTGGTCTCGGTCCCGGCAAATGAGTAGGCGGAGTAGGAAAGGTCTTGCCGGTGCGCCAGGGATCGGAGGTGTACATTGTAGGAAAGTGTCATTTCTTCTGTGTTGTCACATGAAAAGATATGAAAAGATATAATAAAATATTTACAAAAATGTGAGGGGTGTACTCACTTTTGTGAGATACTATAAGTCCGGACTTTGACTAGGCCTCTCCGAAACCTTCATTTAGAGGCGGGCAGTGCGCTTAAGCTTGAGGTCAGGAACTGATGGCCGGACATTCTCCTTCAAGATTTTCTGGTACAGTGCAGAGTCGTCCAGATCCTAAAACTGAAACTGTGTGACTGTTGGTATGATATTCTTTTTATAAAATGCTGTGTTAGTTTTACACCAGATGTATTGGGAGGCACACCTTCCGAAAAGTTAAACTCTTGTCTCATTAGTCCACAGAATATTTGCCTAAAAGTCTTGGGGAAAAACCAAGTGTTTTTTGGCAAATGTAAGACGAGCCTTTGTGCTCTTTTTGGTCAGCAGTGGCTTTGGCCTTGGAACTCTCCCATGGATGCAATTTTTGCCCAGTTTCTTATTTATTGTTGAATCATGAACACTGACCTTACATGAGGCAAGTGAGGCCTGCAGGTATTTGGATGTTCTGGGTTCTTTTTGACCTCATGGTTGTTGTGCTCCCGGTCACCCCTGGGAAGGTTCACCACTGTTTCAAGTTTTCTCCATTTGTGGATAATGGCTTTCACCATGGTTCACTGAAGTCCGAAAGCCTTAGAAATGGCTTTGTAACCCTTTCCAGACTGATACATGTCAATTACTTTATTTCTCATCTGTTCTTGAATTATTTTTATCACAGCATGATGCGCGTTGCTTTTTGAGATCTTTTACGGTTCTTCATTTTGTCAGACAGCTTCTATTTAAGTGATTTCTTGATTCAACAGGTCTGGCAGTAATCGGGCCTGGGTGTGGCACGTGAAATTTAACTCCGCTTTCCAAAAAATGTGCTTAATCACAGTTCATTCATGATTTAGCAAGGAGCGGGGCAATTACTTTTTCACACAAGGGCCTGGCAGGTTTGGACAGCTTTTTTCCCTTAACCACTTGCCGACCGCCGCACGACTATTTACTGCGGCAGTCAGCCCCCTACAGGCAAAGTGACGTAGACCTATGTCGCTCACTAACGAGCCTGTAGGGGGCGAGCGCGCGCCGCCGCCGGCGCGCTCCCGCCCCCGCTTGTTCCCTGCTGAGCCAGCGCGTGTGACCGGTGGCTCCGATGGCCGCCGACCACTTGCGATCTCCCGCGCAGGAGGAGAAAGACAGACGGCTGATGTAAACACAGCCGTCTGTCATTCTCACTGAAGTAGGCACAGAGGCTATGCGATCCTGCTATATAGGATCGCATGTCTCTGTGGTTACTTCACTAGCCACGCCCCCTAACAGTTAGAATCACGCCCCTAGGGACACACTTAACCCCTTGATCACCAATAAAGTTAACTCCTTCCCTGCCAGCGTAATTTTTACAGTAACAGTACATTTGTATAGCACTGATTACTGTAGTAATGTCACTGGTACTCCCAAAAGTTTAAAAAATGTCAGTCAGGGGTCTGATCTGTCCGCCGCAAAGTCAAAGTCCCGCAATAAAAAAAATCGCAGATCGCAGCCATTACTAGTTAGAAAAAGAAAAACAATAAAAATGACGAAAATAATAACTTTTGCGCAAACCAATCAAAATACGCTTATTGCGATTTTTTTTTTTACCACAAATATGTAGCAGAAAACAAATTGGCCTAAAATGTTAAAAAAATTAGATTTTTACATTTTTTTTGAGAATTTCATATTAAAAAAATGTGAAAAATGTTGTTATTTTTTTCAAAATTGTCGCTCTTTTTTTGTTTATAGCGCAAAAAATAAAAATTGCACAGTTGATCAAATACCACCAAAAGAAAGCTCTGTTTGTGGGGGAAAAAAGGTCGTTAATTTAATTTGGGTACAGCGTTGCATGACCGCGCAATTGTCCATTAAAGTCACGCAGTGCCGAATCCCAAAATATGGCCTGGTCAGGAATGGGGTAAAATCTTCCGGTCTTAAAGCGGTTAAAAATACGCTCATTGAGAATTTTTTTGTCAAAGACATGTAGCTAAATACATTTTGGCCTAAATATATGACAAAAATTGAATATATTGGATATTTTTTAACTGTCAAAGTAGAAAAATACTTTTATTTTTTCAAAATTGTCGCTTTTTTTTATTAATATTGCAAAAAATGAAAAGCGCAGAGGTGATCAAATACCACCAAAAGAAAGCTCTGTTTGTGGGAAAAAAAGGACGTAAATTTTGTTTGGGTACGGCATTGCATGACCGCGCAATTGTCAGTTAAAATCGCACAGTGCCGAATTGCAAAAAGTGGCCTGGACGTAAAGCAGGAAAATCCTCCGGTCCTAAAGTGGTTAAAAAATTAGGATGGGGAAAATACTTTTTTCACAGCGCTGTATGTACAGCACCCTGCTAGCCTCATCCACCAGCCTTGCATAGAGAGGCACATAGACCTCAAGATGACATAGTATGTAATGAAAATGGAAATGTTTTTCTTGTTAATTTCATTAGCATATTAAAGAGGGTGGAGCGAGGAACCTTTTATAATTCTGTTTTAGAATATTATATGATAATGGATATTCTGCAGACCATAATGAAAATAAGAGCCATTCCTCGTTTTTCCAGAACTGGCCGGCTGCCTCCGCCATGTCAGCATTCCGCTCCAGTCGGGGCTCATGCTGACGTCAAATCGGAGATCCAGCCGCCTCTGTCTCTGGTGTGGAGAGGGATATCGGAGAAATCTGCATTGTGATAAGAGACGTTCTGAATTGTTCATTGACATTTAAATGAGAATGTGGAAGCAGCTGTAGTGGGAGGATAGCGGGTACGGTACACTCGTTGCGCTGGAACGCGGCTCTGCTGAATTAGCACAATGGCTGCAATTAGGTGGCGACGTATTTTTCACATCCTCAGCCCCGCGGGTTATCATACCGCAAACAGCCGGCGTCATTAAACTCCAATTCACCTCCAACCGCAAGCTCGTTATGTGTCCGCCCGCTTCTGGACCTAAGACTCAAAAATTCCGGAAAGACCAACTCTGAAGAAGCGAAGTCAATCAGTGAACTGCCAAACATATTCAGGACACGCGGTGGCCATGACCAGCCAAAGAGCCAACTCAGTTCTCTTTAAAGGGCCCAGATCACCAAGTAATGATATTTGAGTTATAGAAGGAGACTGGTGGGATAAGTCAGACCTGGACTTCTTATACGTCTTAGATACTCCAACAGTGAGATGTTTCTGCCATAGTTTCTGACTCTGCTTCTGCACACCATAACATGTTCCCAATCCTCCTATTACATTCTCAGTAATATAAAATAAATAAGAAGTTCAGGAAGGATGGTGGGAGCCCATCACAATGAGCACGGCAAGTGAACAGACCCGGGAACTCAGCACAGGGATGCTGGGAACCTCTCATAATGGGCACAGCAGGTGTACAGACCCAGGAACTCAGCACAGGGATAGTGGAAACCCTTCATAATGGACACAACAGGTGCGCAAACCCAAGAACTTAGCACAGGGATGGCGGGAACCCCTCACAATGGGCACAGCAGGTGTAAGGACCCGGTAACTCAGCACAGGGATGGTGAGAACTTAGTGTAAGGATGGTTAAAGTAAATGAACAGGCCCATAGCAGGAATGTAAAACGCACACCTGCCTCACCATCCCCCCCCCTCCCCTCACTCGCCTGGCCTGCAAGGCGGCATGCTCGGATAAGGGTCTTGTATACGTTTAGGAAGGAACTGAACACTTTTTTTTCCTCATTTTATCATAGCTCCCAACTGTCCCTGATTTCGAATGACTGTCCTCAATGTCCCTCCTCCTCATTTGTCCCTCATTTGTCCCTCATTTTGGTCTGCTCTATATAGTTGTATATAAAATGCACTTTTTATCTATCAAAAAGTGTTTCCCAGTGCTAAACCTTTCATCCAATTTCTATATTGCTGCATTTGTAAACTTCAAAAGCCGATATAAAGGAATAGTAGTGGTAAAAAAAAAAGCACATCTGGGTTTAATCTCCTTCTTTTTTTTTTTTTATAATTCTCCTTAAGGGGGCGTGGCAGGGGGTGTGTCCTATGCCTACATTGTTGGGAGGTATGTTTTATGTGTGCGGTTCCCTCTAATAATCCAAACCTCACCCAATTGGGGGGGGGACCCACACATTTTTTTTCTGCGTAGGATTTCCCGTGACATCTATACCAGACCCTCCTCTACAATAAGGGTCTGGTATAGGGAATCTCTGAAATCTGACTTTTGTTAAAAAAAAAAAACAGAAGTGAGTGGCCAGGAGCCGTCATTTACAATTTAATTTGCATGTTTTTTCTTTGTAAATGTCAGTGTTGCTGTAATAGGTTGTATACATCATACAGATACACCTCTTCACAGGCAGGGTCAGGGCATCCCCCAGGCATGTTACCTAAAGGAATTTAGCATTTTTAATGCTTCACTTTAAACATTATTAAAACCATTGCTCCGTGCGCAGAATTTTTACACTTTGTTTTTGCTTTGCTACATGTCCCCTTGGCAGTGCCCAGCCCCCCATGCCATCTATTTGACAACCCCTTGCCCATGAACTTAGAAAATGGCCATTTCTGGTTTCTAAAATTCTACTCCCTTTGATTTCAGTACCTGAAGTTTAGTAATATTTGGGGAACCTGCTCCGAACTGAACCCAGGTACGTTCAGGTCATCACTAATGACATCATCTCAGCTTAGGCAAAGTAACCGACTGGTGACCTCAACTCAGGCTAGGCAAGGTCAATAACTGGTGATCTCATCTCAGGCTCGGCAAGGTCAATGAGTGGTGATCTCACCTCAGCCTAGGCAAGGTCAATTACTGGTGACCTCACCTCAGTCTAGGCAAAGTCAGTAAATGGTGATCTCACCTCAGTCTGGACGAGGTCAGTGACTGGTGATCTCACCTCAGTCTAGAAATGGTCAATGGCTGGTGACCTCACCTCAGTCTAGGAAATGCCAATGACTGCTAATCCCACCTCAGTCTTGGGAAGGTCAATAAATGGGGACCTCACCTCCGTCTAGGCAAGGTCAGTGACTGGTGATCTCACCGCAGTCTAGGCAAGGTCAATGACTGGTGATCTCACCGCAGTCTAGGCAAGGTCAGTGACTGGTGATCTCACCACAGTCTAGGCAAAGTCAGTGACTGGTGATCTCACCACAGTCTAGGCAAGGTCAGTGACTGGTGATCTCACCACAGTCTAGGCAAGGTCAGTGACTGGTGATCTCACCACAGTCTAGGCAAGGTTAATGACTGGCGATCTCACCTCAGTCTAGGCAAGGTCAATGGTGATCTCCCCTCAGTCTAGGCAAGGTTAATGACTGGTGATCTCCTCTCAGCCTAGGTAAGGACAATGACTGGTGACTCCACCTCAGCCTAGGTAAGGTCAATGACTAGTGACCTGACCTGAGCCTAGGCAAAGTCTGTGACTGGTGACCTGACCTCAGCCTATTCAAGACCAATGACTGGTGACCTCACATCAGCCTAGGCAAAGTCAATGACTGGTGATTCCACCTCAGCTTAGGCAAGGTCAATAACCAGTGACTCCACCTTAGCCTAGGCAAGATCAGTGACTGGTGATCTCACCACAGCCTAGGCAAAGTCAATGACTGGTGATCTCACCTCAGTCTAGGCAAAGTCAATGACTGGTGACCTCCCCGCAGCCTAGGCAAAGTCAATGACTGGTGATCTCACCTCAGCCTAGGCAAAGTCAGTGACTGGTGACCTCACCTTAGCCTAGACAGAGTCACTGACTAGAGATCAAGCATGACTTTTTAATGAAAAAAGCTTTTCCGAAATATTTATAGTTACTGTATGTGTATAATGTCAGGAATTTACATGCACTGATTAGATTATTCATATTCTTCTAGTTTTTAAATCAATCCACCCGTCCATGTAACTAGCTCATGTTCTAAACCACTGAACAATCATTCCAGATTTAATGGCTTTTTATTAAGATCCAAATCTGGGTGTGATAGCAAGCTGCAGCTTTAGGTTTCCCTTCCAAAGGATTCCAATATAGTATAAATGAAATTCAGGGGCTCATGTATATCATACACGAATTCTCTCTTTCGCTAGAGGTCTGGACCGCCGGCGTCCTCAGTACAAAGACAAAGCTGAGTTCCTAATAGATTCTGCCATATCGGGGGGCACGACCTCCCTGCTTCCCCGGCAGGATTCAATCGGAGTTGGAAGGGAGTTGGAAGGACATCAAAGGCCTGAGTGTTCGGCTGAATTTTAATGTGGAATATTAAAAATCACACTGGGGGACACCTCCGCTGGGCTCTAGGTCTCTCTGATCCGCTATGTAGATACAAATGAACAATGGAAGGAGAGAAGAAAATTTCCAGAGAAAAGACTTTCTCACTTTGCTTTTTAGTATCAATTAAACGTGTGTATGTGTGTATATATATATATATATGTATGTATGTATGTGTATGTGCGTGTGTATATATGTATATGTATGTATATATATATATGTGTGTGTGTGTGTATGTATATGTGTGTGTGTGTATATATTATATGTATATATATATATATATGTATGTATATATGTGTGTGTATGTATGTATGTATGTGTATATACAGTATGTATCTACAGTAGCTCTGACATATTCCATATTGTTGTACAGAGAGCACTGAACCAATCACATCAGTCTCTGCACCAGAGGGGCTTACACTCTAATGTCCCCCCACAGTCACACATTATTATTATTATTATTATTATTATTATTATTATTATAATATATTTAAATAGCTCTGACACATAGGCGTGTGCTGGGGGTGCCTGGGCACACTCGAATCACATTGTGAGCGTTAGAATTAGTAACCCCGCTCCAAAAAGCATTGTGAAAAAATGTAAAAAATACAAATAATTGCAACAAATAATACCAAAAATGTACAAATAGTTACAAATGTAAAACGAAAATATAACAAAAATAAGGGTCATGCCGGTTCTGTGTGTGTATATATGTATATAATCACATGCATGTGTGTTTGAGCTTTGGGGTGCACACCCTATTGCAATAGGCTGTGCACAACTATACTCTGACATATTCCATAGTGTTGTACAGAGAACACAGAGCCAGTCACATCAGTCTCTTTACCAGAGGAGCTTACACTTTAATGTCCCCCACAGACACACACTGTTAATATTATACATTTACATAGCTCTGACATATACCGCAGTGCTGTACAGAGAACACTGAGCCAGTCACATCAGTCTCTGTACCAGAGGAGCTTACACTCTAATGTCCCCCCCCCCCCCCAGTCACACACTATTATTATTATACATTTATATATCTCGGACATATACCGCATTGATGTACAGAGATCACTGAGCCAGTCACATCAGTCTCTGTACCAAAGGAGCTTACCAAAGGAGCTTACACTCTAATGTCCCCCCACAGTCACACACTATTATTATTATACATTTATATAGCTCTGACATATACCGCAGTGCTGTACAGAGAACACTGAGCCAGTCACATCAGTCTCTGTACCAGAGGAGCTTACACTCTAATGTCCCCCCACAGTCACACACTATTATTATTATTATACAGTTATATAGCTCTGACATATACCGCAGTGCTGTACAGAGAACACTGAGCCAGTCACATCAGTCTCTGTACCAGAGGAGCTTACACTCTAATGTCCCCCCACCAGAGGAACTTACACTCTAATGTCCCCCCACCAGAGGAACTTACACTCTAATGTCCCCCCACAGTCACATCAGTCTCTGTACCATAGGAGCTTACACTTCAATGTCCCCCCCAGAGTCACACACAATTATTATTATTATTATTATTGTTATTATTAAAATTATAATTTTTCATAGCTCTGACATATACGGTAGTGCTGTACAGAGAACACTGAGCCAGTCATATAAGTTTCTTTACCAGAGGATACAAAAAGTGTCCTGCATAGACATAGGCAAAAGTAACTATATTGCTGGCAAAAAATAGGGTCAAGGGATGTGTAAGCAAGGAATGTAATAAAATGTCTTTATTGAATAGTAACAATGCACATGAAAGCCTAATATGTAATGCACTGTGCTCAACCTATACCACAGGTAACAATCAACAAAAAGAAAGAAGACAAGACAAACTACAATGTGACAGATAATGGACGGACATTCTCTTTACCACAGGAGCTTACACTCTAATGTGCCCTCCCCCACAGTCACACACTATTATTATTATACATTTATATAGCTCTGACATATACCGCAGTGCTGTACAGAGATCACTGAGCCAATCACATCAGTCTCTGTACCAGAAGAGCTTACACTCTAATGCCCCCCCCCCCCCCACAGTCACACACTATTATTATTATACATTTATATAGCTCTGACATACTCCGCAGTGCTGTACAGAGATCACTGAGACAGCCACATCAGTCTCTGTACCAGAGGAGCTTACACTCTAATGTCCCCTCCCCACAGTCACATCAGTCTCTGTACCAGAGGAGCTTACACTCTAATGTCCCCTCCCCACAGTCACATCAGTCTCTGTACCAGAGGAGCTTACACTCTAATGTCCCCTCCCCCACAGTCACACACTATTATTATACATTTATATAGCTCTGACATATACCGCAGTGCTGTACAGAGATCACTGAGCCAGTCACATCAGCCTCTGTACCAGAGGAGCTTACACTCTAATGTCCCCTCCCCCACGGTCACATCAGCCTCTGTACCAGAGGAGCTTACACTCTAATGTCCCCCCACCAGAGGAGCTTACACTCTAATGTCCCCCCTAGTCACACACTATTATAATTCTACATTTACATAGCTCTGACATATGGGCAGACCTGGGGGTTCATGCGGAGAGATCTCATCCTCAAGAATTATAACAAACCTTTAGGTATTCTGGCATCCACTGCACACAGAAATATCAGTTTTGGATGAACGGATCCTTTATATACGCCGTGGCCACACATGACCTATTATTTTGGTGTGCACCTTGGAACAAATATTTTAAATGTACACACACGAGCCTGCAAAATCAGCGGCGACATTTTACAAGTCACTGCACAGAGAGGTCACATCCGAAATCTGGTCTCCCGGCGCATGAATAATGTATATATCCTCCATACGCTGCACTTGGAATGTGACACAAATCTGTGCGTTATCTATAGATTCAGTGAGCAGCTGTGATTACTTACTACATCACCATCGCTCAGAGCTGGCTGGAAAATGTCCTGTTCTCCCTTTTCTGCGATTTTCCTGCTGTCCTCAATGACTTATAGTCCGGCGTAATCAACTGGTATTAAAAAAAAAAAATACAGATTTGGTGGTAATGAAATCCTTAAAAAAGGCCGCCACTGTCAGTGTGTGAAGAAAGGACTGTGCAAGAAAACAGCATTATATAGACTTAGTATCAAACATGCTTTTTCTTTTTACCAGAAGAGCTTACACTCTAATGTTCTCAGTCAAACACTACTATTATTATACATTTAAAGAACTCTGACTTATACAGCAGCGCTGTACAGAGAACACAACCAGTGTTATCAGTCTCTACACCAGAGGAGCTTACACTCTAATGTCCCCCACTATTATTATTTTTCCTTTTTTTAATGCTCTGACATATACTGCAGTGCTGTACAGAGAACACTGAGCCAGTGGACCATTTTGCGCTTCAGTGCCACTTCAATATAGAATTTTATATAAGCAGGTGGGAGGGGCTCTGGGTATCCCTTTCCTTTCCCGCTTGAGTTATGCGGAGTGGTCATACAGGCAGGGCCAGATTAAGAGCATCATGGGCTTAGTGCTGAGGATTTTGAAGGGCCTTAAGGGCCGTGCCTTGGCATGCACCCAGAGGAGGAAGGGTGCAGCCATGCATGCCTAATTCAACATGGGATGCTGTCTCTGAAGCCCATAAACACATCCATGCATCGGCAACTGTCCCTCCTTGTCCGGCCTTCGTGCTGTGTGGGGAGGTTCTGAGGGAGCTGCCTGGGGAAGCGAGCATAGAAGCCAGACTTCTGTGTTTACAAGTGACAGAAGAGCGGTAACAGTGAATATGGCCAACCTGGGGCCTATATAAAGGTAGGGGCCTGGAGCTGCAGCTCCAACAGCCCCTACGTTAATCTGGCCCTGCATACAGGGCTTTTGAGACACATCAGGATTTTGATTTTGAGACACTTTTTCTAGTTCGCTTAGTAGTCTGTTGCTTCACGTGTGTAGCACTACTCCCTAGGGAGCTGCTGGTGACGGGTTCCCCTGGGTTACCCATAGCAACAGTACAATAGTTCAGCGACTTGGCTCAGTCAAGAAACAGTCTAGGGGTTTTGGTTTTTTGTTGTTTTATTGAGAACTTGGATAGGAGAAGGGAATGAGTGGGATACTCCAACTTGAATAAACTATGCACAATCTGTTGGGACGTTTAACTGTACTTGAATGCGGCAAGGCCGCTGCTTCACCTTGGCAATAGCGATGAAGTAGTGATAAATGAACCGCTGTAGATGAGCTGTACTGTACTGCAGAACACACTTCAGGGCCCTTCCTGGCACCCCCTTTTGTTCCTATTCTTCAGGGCTTTGTACATGGCACCCCCTTTACTGTCATACTCTCCGTGTGAGCTAGCTCCTTGATCCCCTGACTTCACTGGAGTGGTCCCCCTTCCTGGGCCGACCCTTTGGCAGGTCCCTCAGTTCTCACGGACACTGTTTTTCCCAGGAGACTCTGCCAGCAGCTCCACCGCCAGCACTCTGGATCCTCTGCAGCTCAGCTCCACACCTGGTTCACTAGGCCGACCGCCTAAGACAACCTTCCTCACACACTGCAGGAGGAGAGACAGCGGTCTGCCTCCTCCTGGAACTCTGCTTCCCACCAAAGATGCCCTGTCACATGTCCCTTCTGCTTTTATGAGCAATCCCAGGATGCATTGCAAGAATGCCCTCCCACTGGGACTCCCATAAAAGCTAATGTGTCACTGGCTGGGTTTCCTCCACTGTCCTACATGCTCCCTCATTGGATACAGTGGGGACAATCCCTCAGACCAAGTGAATCACACCTGGAAAGATGTGACAGGCAACCTAATAGATCAGGCTCCCCTGATAAGCAGCAGGAGCAATAGATGCTTTACCTAGCACATACCTAGGAGGGTGCTACACGTGGAATTCACAGTGTCAGGTTTCCACTCGGAAAAAAGTCCTTCCTGTCGAGGTGGTGGTGCACAACATCATGGGTGAGGTTGGGAAGATTCAGGTTCTTGAGAAGGACAGGGGGTGGCTGGGAGCCTGGACAAAGGCATGGAGGAATGTCAGGTCCCCGTAGCTGCAGCTTTTCTTTCTGTCCTTTCACGTCCCCTAGATTTTTATAAGGTCTGATTTTTGAAAAAAGGCTGAATGCATGGGATCAATATTTTTTTCTTGGCCTGAGGATGTGTTTAGATGGAGGTAAATGGCCCATAAACACGATTCGAAAAATCGGACAATAGATCGTCAGGTTTTTTTTTGCATGCTAGTCGCATATCGAAAATGGGGAGGTAACTAAAGTTACAAAAATTCTCGTACGATAGGATACTAATTCGGAAGTGTTGTAGTATATTTGCATTGTATTTTCGGACGACAACTGTACTGACGAAACATTTCCGTGCTTGTCTGATCGGATAACATCGGATAAATTGTCGCGATCGGCTCTCTAAAGTTCTGTACTAACTATCCGATTATCATACAATCGCTTCGAAAGCGGTACTTTCCGTCCGGTTTTCGGATCGTGTGTACGGGCCATGACGCTCGCATACACTTTTAGAAAATCAGGCGAACATTTTGTCCAAAGAATTTTCGTACGCTTTTCTTATAGTGTGTACACAACTTTCGACAGCCAATTCTGACTTTTCGTATGAAAATTTCCGAAGGGATAAACGCCCAAATTTTTCTTCTACGGGAACAGAACGAACCATTTTCATTTAATGCTAAAGGATGAATTCCCCTTGGGGTGGGACTTTATAGGCACGTATTATAATAACTTGAAAAAACTTTATTCAAAATATTAAATTTATTGAAATTACATATACAAAAAAGGATAAAAACATATGGCAAGCTGATAACAGATCATATGGTTATGTGGCAAAGAAATACCGCTGTATTTGAAGAAGAGTGCCCGACGCGTTTCAGAGTTCCGTGGAGGGGACTGGAATAAAACTCTCTTACAGCTAGAACTCCGATGGATCTATACCTTGAAGGCGACAGATCCGCCAGGTCTAAATGAAATGGTCTCCTTCAAACCTTTCCTTGAAGGGTTTACATCAGGAGGCATGGAACAATAATCACACACCTCCCCTATATACTAACATATTGAATTTTGATTTTCTATTGATGAATATTGAGCTACCTTTCCTCTCTCTTTTTTATCCCTTATTTCTTGATTATTGGGCATTCATGCCATTCTGTCATATTGAATCTTCACATCATTGTGTTATATCAGATGTGTTTCCTATGTCCTCCCCTCCAGGTCACTATTTATTCCATTTAGTAATTTAGGAAATGACTTTGTTTGGTCCACTTAGCATTTAGCTGCTCTGCTCTCTAACTGCAGTTTAGAATGATAGCCCTACTGTGGCTTCCTTCTACTCTATATATATAATTTCTTTGAATAATACAATAACAGTCATTCACATAGCCAATATATCCCATTCTCATTAATTCTCTACCATTCACCTTTTTAAACCTACCCAGAATTGTTTACCTTTCTTTCCAATCATTCAGTATGCCTTGGTGACATGCCCGGCACGGTAGGCGGGCACCCTATGTGATGTCCGCCTTTTGAACGATTACCATTGGCTTTCGAGTCTCTTTGGTTTCGTCCATTTCACCTCCGCTTGCGTACCACGTCGGCGGAAGTGATCGTGCCGGTGGAGCGCATCGGCCGCACGGACTTCCGCCGCTCTATGCGCACGCATGCGTGGTGGGGAGTCTGTCCGGCGGCTGCGCACCAGGGAACCCACCAGGAGACTGCCGTTCAGGTGTAAGGTGAGTAATCACACACAGCTAATTCCAATTAAACTATCATATATAAACACCCTCCCTTCGGGCAGTGATCAGCATTGCTCACTTGCCGGAAGACTGATGGTTGAAGCACTACTTTCAAACCAGCCCAGACAACTATTAAGGTAATCGATTTTTTCCTCTAATTCCATACTGGTCCTGCTTATGGTGTCGCCCTACCTGCCACCAATGCTGCATCTGCTCAGTTAATGCCAACCAGTCCTTATCTATCTGTATTGCTCATAAGTTCTACTCTAATACCACTTTATATGGAAAATCTTTTGCTCTCACATCCGCCTAGGCGATCTAACCTAGTCTTTAACCTATTTATCAATTCATTATTGCTATGATCAGCAACTTAATTATAAAGAGATTTTGTCTATGGTTACTCTGGTGAGCGTATGCAGCATTTTCTGAGCAGTCACACACCAATATAGCACAACCAGCTTATTTTTACCACCAAAGCAATCATTGTCACAATTGGTGTGGTAATCATTCCTTTCTCCCCACCTGGCAGATCTCCCATTCTTCTGGGTTCCAGCTGTCCCCATTCAGCTTTGTGCTGACGGGCATACATTTTTGGAACGTGCTTACATGATATGACTCCGCCTTCATATCAATCGTCTCCTTTACTAAGACATTCTAGACAGCACTGAGAGCAATCCAGCTACTTGTTTTTACCTTGGCAGGCATACACTTCAAAGTGTTATACGGCAGACCCTGTAAGTGTTATATCTTTTCAATTTTTTGTTCAAATACATAACATGAATGTTTTTAGTGATTTTTGATGCTGTGTATTTCATTCACTGTCTATATATTTTGTTAAAATTGTATCTTTTGTTTGATACACACTGAACGATTGATTACTTTGTGATTAATCACTTACAGACCGCTATTTAAAAGTTTGCCCCCTGAAGAAGGAACTCTGAAACGCGTCGGGCACTCTTCTTCAAATACAGCGGTATTTCTTTGCCACATAACCATATGATCTGTTATCAGCTTGCCATATGTTTTTATCCTTTTTTGTATATGTAATTTCAATAAATTTAATATTTTGAATAAAGTTTTTTCAAGTTATTATAATACGTGCCTATAAAGTCCCACCCCAAGGGGAATTCATCCTTTAGCTTTCCATTACGGGATGTGGCACACTTGGGATTGATCCCACATGAGCACACTATACGCATTTTCATTTAATGTGTACCAATTCCATATGATTTTCTTACAAGAAAATCAGAAAAGAAAGACTGCGCATGGTCAGAAACAATAAACAACAACAAAAAAAAAAGCCTTTGTCGTACGAGAATTTTCGCTCATCAGTTCCGATATGCTGTGAAACGAGGAAAATCGAACAATCGTTCGCCCGATTTTCTTATAGTGTGTACTCAACTTTAGGGTTTTGTTAAATAAAATCATAATAATAATATGAAAATGTGTCTTGGTTTGTATATTTAGTTTTCTTAGTTTTTTTGTTCTGGCATGAAAGCCATTTTCTGTTTCAGGCTCGGTTCACACTTGTGCGATGCGGGAAGGCTGGGCTGGTCTCAGACCATCTTGGAGGTGAAGATGCTGGATGTGGAGGTCCTGGGCTGGTCTCAGATGATCTTGGAGGTGAAGATGCTTGATGTGGAGGTCCTGGGCTGGTCTCAGACCATCTTGGAGGTGAAGATGTTGGATGTGGAGGTCCTGGGCCGGTCTCAGACCATCTTGGAGGTGAAGATGCTGGATGTGGAGGTCCTGGGCTGGTCTCAGACCATCTTGGAGGTGAAGATGCTGGATGTGGAGGTCCTGGGCTGGTCTCAGACTATCTTGGAGGTGAAGATGCTGGATGTGGAGGTCCTGGGCTGGTCTCAGACCATCTTGGAGGTGACGATGCTGGATGTGGAGGTCCTGGGCTGGTATCAGACCATCTTGGAGGTGAAGATGCTGGATGTGGAGGTCCTGGGCTGGGGTGGTTACACGTGGTCTGCGGTTGTGAGGCCGGTTGGATGTACTGCCAATTCTCTGAAACACCTTTGGAGACGGCTTATGGTAGAGAAATGAACATTCAATTCACGGGCAACAGCTCTGATGGACATTCCTGCAATCAGCATGCCAATTGCACGCTCCCTCAAAACTTGCCCCATCTGTGGCATTGTGCTGTGTGATAAAACTGAGCATTTTAGAGTGGCCTTTTATTGTGGCCAGCCTAAGGCACACCTGTGCAATAATCATGCTGTCCAATCAGCATCTTGATATGCCACACCTGTGAGGTAGATGGATTATCTCGGCAAAGGAGAAGCGCTCACTAACACAGATTTACACAGAGTTGTGAACAATATTTGAGAGAAATCGGCCTTTTATGTACATAGAAAAAGTCTGAGATCTTTGAGTTCAGCTCATGGAAATGGAGGCAAAAATAAAAGTGTTGCGTTTACAATTGTGTTCAATGTAATAAGTGTAGCAAATCCAACAGCAATAAATTCAAGCTATAAATACATTGTTACAACTCTATACATCTGTTCCTGGTTTCATATGAGGATAGTATTACATTCTGATCATATCACATATCACTGGAGGGATCTCATGTGTCTCTGTGAATATATATATTGGATATTATTATATTGCCACATGGGACACCCTCGTGTTATCTTTGCATCTAATACTTACCCTGCATATGGAAAGTCTAATAACATTTTCATTTGAAGATGCCGGCACGATTGCCCTATGAAAACACAAGGCGTTCCATGGATGCCTTCCTCGCTCTGTGCACCATCAAGGACCACGTCAAGGACTTTTTTTTTTTTTTTTTTTTTCATGCGGTTGTTGCTACGCCAAAACAATTTAGCACAAATTACTTGCGTTTTGTTATCCGGAGATTTTATGGCTGCATCTATATTCCAATTTTTGTATTGGATGCAAATAAGCATAAGTGAGCTATACCATTATAGTCTCTATTTTAGCCTCAATGGACAAAGATGCTTCTGGAAACATTTTAAACAATTCTAATGTTCTATAAATCTAAGGCACATGTAGTGCTACTCCAATAAGAGCTGCCAGATTACTGTCCAGATCTTACCAAACTTCTGCCCCGCAGCCAGACATGCAACAGGCTCATTCACTTCAAGGACCAGTCCAGGGCATGTTGTTTTTGTGGTTTTTATTTTTGGATAGATTTGAGGGAAGTGGTGGGATACTCCAAAAATAAGAGCTATGTACAAATTGAGGACTTGGTATTCCTTTCTGAGCAAGCAGTAATGAAGTACAGGCTTGAAACAAACAGTAGACTTCAGCATAAGTAGTAGTATTTAGAGCCACAAGAGCCAAATCCCTTTAAACAGGAGAATTTTTAGACAGAACTTTTCAGAACATCAGCCAATGTCCCTGTTAACAGACCCACAGTTGACTAAAAGGCACAATGGGGTAGCTAGAGCACAAGGTCCCCAAGATCTCTCAGTGTCTGTACTCACAAGGCCCAAGGACGGATGGTAGACTAGCCTCCTTCCAATCTTCTAAGCGATACCATCCAGTGATACCAGACAGATCTTTGGCAGTCAGCTTCTTCTTAGCACCTGGATCTCAGCATTTTTCCCCTCAGGTTGCCCATCTGAGGCCTCACCAACAGCAGCTTCTGCCTGGGAGGGCAGTGTTCCCCCCCAGGCTGGACTCCCCCACTCTGGAACAAGGCCCAGAACTCTGTGTGCTCCCAGAATATATGCAGTCTCCCAGCACGCCATTAGAGCCTGCCTCTCTGGGATAGGCCAGGGCTGCATCGATATTAATGCTGCCATCTGAATAACTCCACACCTATCATTCAGAAACTTCTCAAGTTACCTGAATACAGAGAGCTATCAGGCAGACTAGCATCAGAAGAGTGACCCTAGCTAAACAATTACAGCTCACCGAGTACAGTGAGCCAAACTATGCTTTTAGATTATCCAAAAACCATTTCTGACATCTGAACTCTGCATATCTTACTCATGACCCCTGGACTCTGCATAACTTGCTCCTGACCCCTAAACTCTGCATTACTTATTCCTGACCTCTAGACTTTGCGTCACTTGCTCCTGACCCCTGGACTCTGCGTCACTTGCTCCTGACCCCTGGCCTCTGCGTCACTTGCTTCTGACCCCTGGACTCTGCTTCACTCGCTCCTGACCCCTGGACTCTGCTTCACTCGCTCCTGACCCCTGGACTCTGCATCACTTCTGACCCCTGGACTCTGCGTCACTCACTCCTGACCCCTGAAATCTGCAGCACTTACCCTGACCCCTGGACTCTGCATCACTCCTAACCTCTAAACTCTGCGTCACTTGCTCCTGACCCGTTGACTCTGCATCACTTGCTCCTGACACCTGGACTCTGCATCACTTACTTCTGACCCCTGGACTCTGCATCATCCCTGACTCCTGGACTCTGCATCACTCCTGATCCTTGGACTCATTGTCACTCACTCCTGACCCCTGAAATCTGCATCACTTTCTCCTGACCCCTGAAATCTGCATCACTTTCTCCTGACCCCTGGACTCTGCATCATTTGCTACTGACCCCTGGACTCTGTGCCACTCCTGACCCCTGGACTCTGCATCACTTGCTCCTGACCCCTGGACTCTGCATTACTCCTGACCCCTGGACTCTGCATCACTTACTCCTGACCCCTGAACTCTGCGTCACTTACTCCTGACTACTGGATTCTGTGTCAATAACTCCTGACCCTTGAACTCTGTGTCACTTACTCTGGACCCCTGAACTCTGCGTCACTTGCTCCTGACCCCTGGACTCTGCGTCACTTACTCCTGACCCTTGGACTCTGCATCAGTCCTGACCCCTGGACTTTGCGTCACTTACTCCTGACCCCTGGACTCTGAGTCACTTACTTCTGACCCCTGGACTCTGCATCACTTACTCCTGACCCCTGGACTCTGCGTCACTTACTCCTGACCCCTGGACTCTGCACCACTTCTTACCCCTGGACTATGCATCACTTCTGACCCCTGGACTCTGCGTCACTCAGTCCTGACCCCTGAAATCTGCAGCACTTACTCCTGACCCCTGGACTCTGCATCACTCCTGACCTCTGAACTCTGCATCACTTGCTCCTGACACCTGGACTCTGCATCACTTACTCCTGACCCCTGGACTCTGGATCATCCCTGACCCCTGTACTCTGCATCACTCCTGACCCTTAGACTCATTGTCACTTACTCCTGACCACTGAAATCTGCAGCACTTACTCCTGACCTCTGAAATCTGCATCACTTGCTCCTAACTCCTGGACTCTGCATCATTTGCTACTGACCCCTGGACTCTGCATCACTCCTGGACTCTGCGTCACTTACTCCTGACCCCTGGACTCTGCATCACTTACTCCTGACTACTGGATTCTGCACCACTTACTCCTGACCCCTGGACTCTGCATCACTCCTGACCCCTGGATTCTGCGTCACTTGCTCCTGACCCCTGGACTCTGTATCACTTACTCTGGACCCCTGAACTCTTCATCACTTGCTCCTGACCTCTGGACTCTGTCACTTACTCCTGACCCCTGGACTCTGCACCACTTACTCCTGACCCCTGGACTCTGCACCACTTACTCCTGACCCCTGGACTCTGCATCACTCCTGACCCCTGGATTCTGCGTCACTTGCTCCTGACCCCTGGACTCTGTATCACTTGCTCCT
The DNA here is from genome assembly GCF_965119305.1 of Pelophylax lessonae. NCBI lineage: Eukaryota > Metazoa > Chordata > Amphibia > Anura > Ranidae > Pelophylax > Pelophylax lessonae. The sequence goes on from NC_138769.1 coordinate 15,272,125, forward strand.
GACCCCTGGACTCTGCATCACTTGCTCCTGACCCCTGGACTCTGCATCACTTGCTCCTGACCCCTGGACTCTGCGACACTTGATGGGCAATGATGAGCACTGGTAGGTGGAACTGATAGGCAGAACTGATTATAGAGCACTGGTGGGCATTGATAGGTGGCACTAGTGGGCACTGATAGGTGACACTGATGGGCACTGATAGGTGGCGCTGGTGGGCACTGGTAGGTGGCACTGGTGGGCATTGGCAGGTGGCGCTGGTGGGCATTGGCAGGTGGCGCTGGTGGGCATTGGTAGATGGCACTGGGGCACAGATGCTCCTCTCCTCTTCGGAAACGATGTCCCTCGGACAGCAGCCAGCCTGAGGAGAAAAAAAAGCTGATCTACGGCTGCTGTTTACATCACGTGATCAGCTGTCATTGGCTGACAGCTGATCACGTGGTAAGGGGCTGGGACTCGTTGAACACGGAGCGCGCCGCCCATGCCCCGCAGGGAGCGCGCAGGAAGCTAATGCTCGGGAAGACATACATGGACGCCCTCCCGGCAATTAAGGTCCGCGCTGTAGCTGTCTTTTAGCTATAGTGCGAACAGGAAGAGGTTAAAGTTTTAACTTGTGATATTAGGTTATGGTAATTGGGTAAGCCATTTATCATTGGCTCCCTTTCATTAGCTGCCTTCATTTGTGTCTTTTATACCTGCCTGGAGTTCAGCTTAAAATTTCAAAATTGTTTGTACATGGTTACTCACTTTTTATTGATTGAAAGTGGAGTCTCCCTTTAAAAATGGATTTTCCTGCTTTAGAATAAATATCTATATTTATCCCTTCATATAGAAATCTTTCCCATTCGGACTATCTCATGAAGCTCGCTCACTATGCACAGAATGCGTCACATCCTTCATACATAAAAGATGATGCGCGTTGCTAATCAGGCGGCGAGGGTTAATGAAGCTGTCGCCGTCCCTCCAGCCTTTCAATAGACGGTGACAGGATTATTCTGTATGTCTATCATTTCGCATGCAAAATTCCCACCATGATTGACTCACCCGTGTCATCTTCCCACGCTGTATTCACATACACAATGTGCACGAATGTGGGGAACCAATAAGGGAAGGGAGTGCACCTCCTCCTCCTACAGAGGCTCTAATGTCTATCTCATTGCTTTCTTACAGTTCTCAGCAAAGTTTTGATCGTTTCTAACGCTGGGCTCGCTACAACTCACCAACAACATTTCTTCCTATGACCACCAACCTAAGGGGGCATTTTACCATGGACCATCAATGTAAAGGAGGCCTCCTGCACTGACCACCAAAATAAGGAGGTGCTTCTCCACTGACCAACAATATAAGGAGGGCCTTCACCACTAACCACCAATGGAAGGTGCCCTCTCCACTGACCAACAATATAAGGAGGGCCTTCTCCACTAACCACCAATGTAAGGTGCCCTCTCCGCTGACCAACAATATAAGGAGGGCCTTCTCCACTAACCACCAATGTAAGGTGCCCTCTCCGCCGACCAACAATATAAGGAGGGCCTTCTCCACTAACCACCAATGGAAGGTGCCCTCTCCACCGACCAACAATATAAGGAGGGCCTTCTCCACTAACCACCAATGGAAGGTGCCCTCTCCACCGACCAACAATATAAGGAGGGCCTTCTCCACTAACCACCAATGGAAGGTGCCCTCTCCACCGACCAACAATATAAGGAGGGCCTTCTCCACTAACCACCAATGGAAGGTGCCCTCTCCACCGACCAACAATATAAGGAGGGCCTTCTCCACTAACCACCAATGGAAGGTGCCCTCTCCACCGACCAACAATATAAGGAGGGCCTTCTCCACTAACCACCAATGGAAGGTGCCCTCTCCGCTGACCAACAATATAAGGAGGGCCTTCTCCACTAACCACCAATGGAAGGTGCCCTCCCCACTGACCAACAATATAAGGAGGGCCTTCTCCACTAGCCACCAATGGAAGGTGCCCTCTCCACTGACCAACAATATAAGGAGGGCCTTCTCCACTAACCACCAATTGAAGGTGCCCTCTCCACTGACCAACAATATAAGGAGGGCCTTCTCCACTAACCACCAATTGAAGGTGCCCTCTCCACTGACCAACAATATAAGGAGGGCCTTCTCCACTAACCACCAATGGAAGGTGCCCTCTCCATTGACCAACAATGTAAGGAGAGTCTTCTCAATTTACCAACAAAGTAAGGAGGGCATTCTCCATTAACCACCAATGTAAGGTGCTCTCCCCACTGACCAACAATATAAGGAGGGCCTTCTCCACTAACCACCAATGTAAGGTGCACTCTCCACTGACCAACAATGTAAGTAGAGCCTTCTCAATTTACCAACAATGTAAGGAGGGCCTTCTCCACTAACCTCCAATGTAAGGTGCCCTCTCCACTGACCAACAATGTAAGGAAGGTCTTCTCCATTTACCAACAATATAAGAGGGAGTTCTTCCCCACTAACCTCCAATGTAAGGTGCCTTCTCCACTGATCAACAATGTAAGGAGGGCCTTGTCCACTAACTACCAATGTAAGGTGCCCTCTCCACTGACCAACAATATAAGGAGGGCCTTCTCCATTAACCACCAATCCAAGGTGCCCTCTCCACTGACCAACAATGCAAGGAGGGCCTTCTCCACTTATACCAATGTAAGGTGCCCTCTCCACTGACCAACAATGTAAGGGGAGCCTTCTCCATTTACCAACAATGTAAGGGGCAGGCCTTCTCCACTAACCTCCAATGTAAGGTGCCCTCTCCACTGACCAACAATGCAAGGAGAGCCTTCTCCATTTACTAACAATTTAAGGGGGTAGACCTTCTCCACTGCCTACTGTCAAAATAATAGGTGCTTCTCCACTGGCCAAAAACTTAAGTGGGAAGGGGGCCTTCTCCACTGACCACCAACACAAGAGGCATATCAAGGACCTCCAACTTAAAAGGATTCTCTTACCACCAGCTACTAATGTTTAGGTGTACTTCTCCACTGACCAGACAAGTAAGGGGATGCTTTACCACCTGTCCCGTACCTAACTGTGGAGCCTGAGATGAGGAACGTGGCCTTATGCGCAATTCCCATCCAAGCACCCCTGGTAGTGGAGAAAGGGACTGAAAGGGCAGTGGAAGGACGCTGGTGCCAGGAAGCTGGAGTAGTGAAATTGAACTTAGAAACATAGAAGACCTTCCAGCGGCAGTATTGAGCCAGGTCGCAAGTTATGTTCAGCAGCAGCCAGGCAGAAAGGCGCAGGGTCAGGATCAAGTTCAAAATCAGGAACAGGCAGGAGTCGATAAGGAGCTGGCGGTGAGGTCCCAAGTCAGAATCTTGGGCAGAAGTCCAAATGTGGTTGATAACACAAGTAAGCAGCACACATAACAGGCAGGGGTGATCCAAGAGAAGCGTCAGATGTACCCGGGTCAGGAACAAGCAAACTTTCATGAACTTGGAATACAGGAACTAGAGCTGAATATAATCCAGCACTAAAGCTAGGCAGGCCTTGGGTTTTAATAAACCGTCGGACGCCAGCATCTGTGGGTGTAAGAAGTCTTCCTTAAGCCTCGTACACACGCACCGATTGTTGGCCGACCGATCAGCCGTCTTTTGTCCAGTGTTGTTGTGTTGGTTGAAATGTGCTCTAGACTGCACATGAATTTTGTCGGCCAACAACAACCAACTGCAGAAGTGATGTCATGTTCTGGTCTACTTTTCGTGTGTTTTTTCTTCTCTGAGCATGCCCAGTCTTGCTCATCTGACTTTTGTCAGCCGAAATCTGTACTGACTGACGAACAATCGGCCGTTCTGGTGACGGCCAACAAAAATTTTATAGCCCGCACACCAGATTTTGTTCGGCCGAAAAGTCGCAGTGGTTTGTCGGAAGCATCATACTAACAAGCCGACAATCGGCCGATCGGACGTTGGCCGAAAATTTACGGCCAACAATCGTTGCGTTTGTACGGGGCTTAAGTCTAATATCTAATATCTGCTTATTAACATTACTAACATATGTATGAATATGTTGGATCTTAATATCATAATTGAGTGGTTATATTTTTATTTGTTCTAGATTGGGAAAAGTAAAATAGACTTTTATAGTCTGTGAATATACAGTATATATGTATATATCAGAGACAATCACATCAGTGGCCTGCTGGAGGTCATTTTGTAGGGCTCTGGCAGTGCTCATCCTGTGCCTCCTTGCACAAAGGAGCAGATACCGGTCCTGCTGATGGGTTAGGGACCTTCTACGAAACCGTCCAGCTCTCCTAGAGTAACTGTCTGTCTCCTGGAATCTCCTCCATGCTCCTGAGACTGTGCTGAGAGACACAGCAAACCTTCTGGCAATGACACGTATTGAGGTGCCATCCTGGAGGAGTTGGACTGCCTGTGCAACCTCTATAGGGTCCAGGTATGGCCTCATGCTACCAGTAGTGACACTGACCCTAGTACCATGCAAACCTAGTGAAAAAAAGTTAGAAAAGATGAGTAGGGTAAAAAAATGTCAGTGGCCTCCACCTGTAAAATCACTCCTGTTTTGGAGGTCATCTCATTGTTGCCCATCTAGTGCACCTGTAGATAATTTCATTAACATCAAAGCAGCTGAAACTGATTAACAAACCCCTCTGCTACCCAACTGACCAGATCAATATTCCAGGAGTTTACTTGATTTGTTGCTATACTCTGATTAAAAAGTGTTCCTTTAACTTTTTTTTGAGCAGTGTGTGCGTGTGTGTGTATATATGTATATATGCATGTATATATATATATGGCTTTGTCTGTATACTCTAGCAACATGTGGAGATAGATGTACCTCCCCTCCTAGGTTGAATAAAGATAAGGTTTCATGTGCATTGTAGGTATTAGAAAGTGCATAAAGGTTTAAGTATGTGTAGCACTACTCCCATGGGAGCTGCTGGTTACGGATTCCCCTGGGTTACCCATAGCAACAACTTGACAATATAGCATATTCTAAGTGCTCAGCTCAGTCAAAAAGCAGTCCAGGGGTTTGGGTTTTTGTTATTTTATTGGAGAACTGGGACTGGAGAAGGGATGAGTGAGATACTCCAACTGAATAAACTATGCACAATTGCTGGGACTTCTGAATAAAGCTGAGTGCGGCAAGGCCGCTGCTTCACCTTGCCACTAAGTAAAGAAGAATTAAATGAACTGTACTGTACTGTGAATCGCTCTTCAGGGTCCTACTCGGCACCCCCTTTAATCTGACACTCTGTGTGAGCTGACCCCTGGATCCCCTGACTTCACTGCAGTGGTCCCCCTTCCTGGGCAGACCCTTTGGCATGTCCCCTGGTACTCACGGACACTGTTTTTCCCAGAAGACTCTGCCAGCAGCACCACTGTCAGCTCCACTGGATCCTCTGCAGCTCAGCTCCACACCTGGTTCACTAGGCCGACTGCCTATGACCACTTTTTTAATGCAATAAGAGGAGAGACAGCCGTCTGCCTCCTCCTGGGACTCTGCTTCCCACCAAAGACGCCCTGTCACATGTGTCCCTGGCTTTTATAAGCAATCCCAGGATGCAATGCAAGAGTGCCCACCAACTGAGACTCCCACAAAAGCCAATGTGTCACTGGCTGGGTTTCCTCCACTATCCAACAGGTGTGAACCAGGTGTGGAGCTGCAGCTCAGCTCCAAACCTGGTTCACTAGGCTGACCGCCTAAGACCACTTTCCTCATGCAAGAGGAGGAGAGACCAACCATCAGCCTCCTCCTGGGACTCTGCTTCCTTCCAAAGACACCCTGTCACATGTCCCCCTGGCTTTTATAAGCAATCCCAGGATTCAATGCAAGAGTACCCACCCACTGAGACTCCCACAAAAGCCAATGTGTCACTGGCGGGGTTTCCTCCACTGTCCAACAGGCTCCCTTATTGGATACAGTGGGGACACTCCCTCAGACACAGTGAAATAACACCTGGAAGCATGCAACAGGCAACCTAATAGATCAGGCTCCCCTGATAAGCAGAAGGAGCATAAGATTATTTTACCTAGCACCTACCTAGGAGGGTGCTACACTTGTCAGAGTGGTGGGTGGGGATAAGCAAAAGCGAGAGTTTTCATTTCTCCAGAATTTTGTCTAAAAAATTTTGCCAAAATTTTTCCCATTTCAATAAACTGCAGCCAAATTAAAGTGGAACTTCACCTCCCAAGGCCACTTTCCAGCATCCCACCCATTCCCCCCCCTCCCCTACTCTCTCACGATAGCAAAGTGATTGGGAAATTCGCTCCCCCACTTCTTAGATTCAGGCCTAGGCCAGAATGAGGTTTCTATTGCCTGCACCCTACTGGGATACCAATGTCGCACATCTTAGGAGGCTGCAGGTATTTTACTGCACATGCACCAGGACGTGTCATTGAGGGACCGACTATCTCTTATTGGTACTTGCAGTCAGCACCGTGCTGGCGTCCATGTGCGCCATCAGGAGGCCAGCTGCAAGAACGCGGAAGAGACAGCCCTTCTGATGAAGTCATGGACGCAGGACCTAATACACAGTAGCAGTGCAGTCGATCTGTACAGATACAAAATTGTTTCCCCTGAATATTGGGACTTTTTAGGCACTTTTATGTTTGATCATACAAATGAAAAAATGTTTATAAAAAAATATATATATTTTATTAATACATGTTCAAAAATTGGTTACTACATATACAAAAAATACATGAAAATGTTCACACGATATACATATTATGTATACATATTACGATGGGCTGCAAATACACCAACTGTGAAGGATGCGATGATTAGGGTGTAACCTTTTCCAACTGACGCGTTTCAGAGAGCAAAAAGCAAAAACTCTCCTTCATCAGGGGTATGGGAGTTGTCACTTTAAGTCAATCACATGGCATTGCACGTAGACAATACATGTATACTCTTAAAAACAAAATCTGAAATTTCTGCTTGTCCACCCAATTTTTGACACCCTATATGAGGCTTAATCATAGGAAAACAATGGCGGGGAGTTGTAATTTTAGAATTTTTTTGTGGTAAAACAGCCACAAGTGTGGAAAACCGGTGTCACTGAGACCTGAAAGACTCCATCCCTGAAACTCCAAGACTATAATGAATGTCATCATGTTGGAATAATGTATTAAATTCTCTGGAAACGAGTTGTTATCAGGATGGTGTGTAGTAAAGTGTCATCGGTTGGAAGTACACACCATCCTGATAACAACTCGTTTCCAGAGAATTTAATACATTATTCCAACATGATGACATTCATTATAGTCTTGGAGTTTCAGGGATGGAGTCTTTCAGGTCTCAGTGACACCTGTTTTCCACACTTGTGGCTGTTTTACCACAGAAAAATCATAAAATTCTAAAATTACAACTCCCTGCCACTGTTTTCCTATGAACAAGCCTCATATACTGTAGGGCAGTGATGGCGAACCTTGGCACCCCAGATGTTTTGGAACTACATTTCCCATGATGCTCATGCACTCTGCAGTGTAGTTGAGCATCATGGGAAATGTAGTTCCAAAACATCTGGGGTGCCAAGGTTCACCATCACTGCTGTAGGGTGTCAAAAATTTGGTGGACAGACATAAGCTTCAGATTTTGTTTTTAAGAGGATAGAGGTAATGTCTACGTGCAATGCAAAGCACACACATATTCAGACAGCTAGAGAGAAGCACTTTACAGACTTTACCTGTCTGTAGGTGTGTGTGCATGTCTCTACCTGTCTGTAGGTGTGTGTGCATGTCTCGACCTGTCTGTAGGTGTGTGTGCATGTCTTTACCTGTCTGTAGGTGTGTGTGCATGTCCCTACCTGTCTGTAGGTGTGTGTGCATGTCTCTACCTGTCTGTAGGTGTGTGTGCATGTCTCTACCTGTCTGTAGGTGTGTGTGCATGTCTCTACCTGTCTGTAGGTGAGTGTGCATGTCTCTACCTGTCTGTAGGTGTGTGTGCATGTCTCTACCTGTCTGTAGGTGTGTGTGCATGTCTCTACCTGTCTGTAGGTGTGTGTGCATGTCTCTACCTGTCTGTAGGTGAGTGTGCATGTCTCTACCTGTCTGTAGGTGTGTGTGCATGTCTCGACCTGTCTGTAGGTGTGTGTGCATGTCTTTACCTGTCTGTAGGTGTGTGTGCATGTCCCTACCTGTCTGTAGGTGTGTGTGCATGTCTCTACCTGTCTGTAGGTGTGTGTGCATGTCTCGACCTGTCTGTAGGTGTGTGTGCATGTCTCTACCTGTCTGTAGGTGTGTGTGCATGTCTCGACCTGTCTGTAGGTGTGTGTGCATGTCTTTACCTGTCTGTAGGTGTGTGTGCATGTCCCTACCTGTCTGCAGGTGTGTGTGCATGTCTCGACCTGTCTGTAGGTGTGTGTGCATGTCTTTACCTGTCTGTAGGTGTGTGTGCATGTCCCTACCTGTCTGTAGGTGTGTGTGCATGTCTCTACCTGTCTGTAGGTGTGTGTGCATGTCTCGACCTGTCTGTAGGTGTGTGTGCATGTCTTTACCTGTCTGTAGGTGTGTGTGCATGTCCCTACCTGTCTGTAGGTGTGTGTGCATGTCTCTACCTGTCTGTAGGTGTGTGTGCATGTCTCTACCTGTCTGTAGGTGTGTGTTCATGTCTTTACCTGTCTGTAGGTGTGTGTACATGTCTCTTCCTGTCTGTAGGTGTGTGTGCATGTCTCGACCTGTCTGTAGGTGTGTGTGCATGTCTTTACCTGTCTGTAGGTGTGTGTGCATGTCCCTACCTGTCTGTAGGTGTGTGTGCATGTCTCTACCTGTCTGTAGGTGTGTGTGCATGTCTTTACCTGTCTGTAGGTGTGTGTGCATGTCCCTACCTGTCTGTAGGTGTGTGTGCATGTCTCGACCTGTCTGTAGGTGTGTGTGCATGTCTCGACCTGTCTGTAGGTGTGTGTGCATGTCTTTACCTGTCTGTAGGCGTGTGTGCATGTCTCTACCTGTCTGTAGGTGAGTGTGCATGTCTCTACCTGTCTGTAGGTGTGTGTGCATGTCTCGACCTGTCTGTAGGTGTGTGTGCATGTCTTTACCTGTCTGTAGGTGAGTGTGCATGTCTCTACCTGTCTGTAGGTGTGTGTGCATGTCTCTACCTGTCTGTAGGTGAGTGTGCATGTCTCTACCTGTCTGTAGGTGTGTGTGCATGTCTCTACCTGTCTGTAGGTGTGTGTGCATGTCTTTACCTGTCTGTAGGTGTGTGTGCATGTCCCTACCTGTCTGTAGGTGTGTGTGCATGTCTCTACCTGTCTGTAGGTGTGTGTGCATGTCTCGACCTGTCTGTAGGTGTGTGTGCATGTCTCTACCTGTCTGTAGGTGTGTGTGCATGTCTCGACCTGTCTGTAGGTGTGTGTGCATGTCTTTACCTGTCTGTAGGTGTGTGTGCATGTCCCTACCTGTCTGTAGGTGTGTGTGCATGTCTCTACCTGTCTGTAGGTGTGTGTGCATGTCTCGACCTGTCTGTAGGTGTGTGTGCATGTCTTTACCTGTCTGTAGGTGTGTGTGCATGTCCCTACCTGTCTGTAGGTGTGTGTGCATGTCTCTACCTGTCTGTAGGTGTGTGTGCATGTCTCTACCTGTCTGTAGGTGTGTGTTCATGTCTTTACCTGTCTGTAGGTGTGTGTACATGTCTCTTCCTGTCTGTAGGTGTGTGTGCATGTCTCGACCGGTCTGTAGTTGTGTGTGCATGTCTTTACCTGTCTGTAGGTGTGTGTGCATGTCTTGACCGGTCTGTAGGTGTGTGTGCATGTCTTGACCGGTCTGTAGGTGTGTGTGCATGTCCTTATCTGTCTGTAGGAGTGTGTGCATGTCTTGACCAATCTGTAGTTGTGTGTGCATGTCCTTATCTGTCTGTAGGAGTGTGTGCATGTCTTGACCAATCTGTAGTTGTGTGTGCATGTCTTTGCCTGTGTGTAGGTGAGTGTGCCTGTCTCTACCTGTCTGTAGGTGTGTGTGCATTTCTCTGCCTGTCTGTAGGTGTGTGTGCATGTCTCTACCTGTCTGCAGGTGTGTGTGCATGTCTCTACCTGTCTGTACGTGTGTGTGCATATCTCTACCTGTCTGTAGGTGAGTGTGCATGTCTCTACCTGTCTGCAGGTGAGTGTGCATGTCTCTACCTGTCTGTAGGTGTGTGTGCATGTCCCTACCTGTCTGTAGGTGTGTGTGCATGTCTCTACCTGTCTGTAGGTGTGTGTGCATGTCTCTACCTGTCTGTAGGTGTGTGTTCATGTCTTTACCTGTCTGTAGGTGTGTGTACATGTCTCTTCCTGTCTGTAGGTGTGTGTGCATGTCTCGACCGGTCTGTAGTTGTGTGTGCATGTCTTTACCTGTCTGTAGGTGTGTGTGCATGTCTTGACCGGTCTGTAGGTGTGTGTGCATGTCTTGACCGGTCTGTAGTTGTGTGTGCATGTCCTTATCTGTCTGTAGGAGTGTGTGCATGTCTTGACCAATCTGTAGTTGTGTGTGCATGTCCTTATCTGTCTGTAGGAGTGTGTGCATGTCTTGACCAATCTGTAGTTGTGTGTGCATGTCTTTGCCTGTGTGTAGGTGAGTGTGCCTGTCTCTACCTGTCTGTAGGTGTGTGTGCATTTCTCTGCCTGTCTGTAGGTGTGTGTGCATGTCTCTACCTGTCTGCAGGTGTGTGTGCATGTCTCTACCTGTCTGTACGTGTGTGTGCATATCTCTACCTGTCTGTAGGTGAGTGTGCATGTCTCTACCTGTCTGCAGGTGAGTGTGCATGTCTCTACCTGTCTGTAGGTGTGTGTGCATGTCTCTACCTGTCTGTAGGTGTGTGTGCATGTCTTTACCTGTCTGTAGGTGTGTGTGCATGTCTCTACCTGTCTGTAGGTGTGTGTGCATGTCTCTACCTGTCTGTACGTGTGTGTGCATGTCTCTACCTGTCCGTAGGTGTGTGTGCATGTCTCTACCTGTCTGTACGTGTGTGTGCATATCTCTACCTATCTGTAGGTGTGTGTGTGCATGTATTTACCTGTCTGTAGGTGTGTGTGTGCATGTCTCTACCTGTCTGTAGGTGTGTGTGCATGTCCCTACCTGTCTGTAGGTGTGTGTGCATGTCCCTACCTGTCTGTAGGTGTGTGTGCATGTCCCTACCTGTCTGTAGGCATGTGTGCATGTCTCTACCTGTCTGTAGGTGTGTGTGCATGTATTTACCTGTCTGTAGGTGTGCGTGTATGTCTTTACCTGTCTGTAGGTGTGTATGCATGTCTCTTCCTGTCTGTAGGTGTGTGTGCATGTCTCGACCTGTCTGTAGGTGTGTGTGCATGTCTTTACCTGTCTGTAGGTGTGTGTGCATGTCCCTACCTGTCTGTAGGTGTGTGTGCATGTCTCTACCTGTCTGTAGGTGTGTGTGCATGTCTTTACCTGTCTGTAGGTGTGTGTGCATGTCTCTACCTGTCTGTAGGTGTGTGTGCATGTCCCTACCTGTCTGTAGGTGTGTGTGCATGTCTCTACCTGTCTGTAGGTGTGTGTGCATGTATCGACCTGTCTGTAGGTGTGTGTGCATGTCTTTACCTGTCTGTAGGTGTGTGTGCATGTCTCTACCTGTCTGTAGGTGAGTGTGCATGTCTCTACCTGTCTGTAGGTGTGTGTGCATGTCTCTACCTGTCTGTAGGTGTGTGTGCATGTCTTTACCTGTCTGTAGGTGTGTGTGCATGTCCCTACCTGTCTGTAGGTGTGTGTGCATGTCTCTACCTGTCTGTAGGTGTGTGTGCATGTCTCGACCTGTCTGTAGGTGTGTGTGCATGTCTTTACCTGTCTGTAGGTGTGTGTGCATGTCCCTACCTGTCTGTAGGTGTGTGTGCATGTCTCTACCTGTCTGTAGGTGTGTGTGCATGTCTCGACCTGTCTGTAGGTGTGTGTGCATGTCTTTACCTGTCTGTAGGTGTGTGTGCATGTCCCTACCTGTCTGTAGGTGTGTGTGCATGTCTCTACCTGTCTGTAGGTGTGTGTGCATGTCTCTACCTGTCTGTAGGTGTGTGTTCATGTCTTTACCTGTCTGTAGGTGTGTGTACATGTCTCTTCCTGTCTGTAGGTGTGTGTGCATGTCTCGACCGGTCTGTAGTTGTGTGTGCATGTCTTTACCTGTCTGTAGGTGTGTGTGCATGTCTTGACCGGTCTGTAGGTGTGTGTGCATGTCTTGACCGGTCTGTAGGTGTGTGTGCATGTCCTTATCTGTCTGTAGGAGTGTGTGCATGTCTTGACCAATCTGTAGTTGTGTGTGCATGTCTTTGCCTGTGTGTAGGTGAGTGTGCATGTCTCTACCTGTCTGTAGGTGAGTGTGCATGTCTTTACCTGTCTGTAGGTGTGTGTGCCTGTCTCTACCTGTCTGTAGGTGTGTGTGCATTTCTCTGCCTGTCTGTAGGTGTGTGTGCATGTCTCTACCTGTCTGCAGGTGTGTGTGCATGTCTCTACCTGTCTGTACGTGTGTGTGCATATCTCTACCTGTCTGTAGGTGAGTGTGCATGTCTCTACCTGTCTGCAGGTGAGTGTGCATGTCTCTACCTGTCTGTAGGTGTGTGTGCATGTCTCTACCTGTCTGTAGGTGTGTGTGCATGTCTTTACCTGTCTGTAGGTGTGTGTGCATGTCTCTACCTGTCTGTAGGTGTGTGTGCATGTCTCTACCTGTCTGTACGTGTGTGTGCATGTCTCTACCTGTCCGTAGGTGTGTGTGCATGTCTCTACCTGTCTGTACGTGTGTGTGCATATCTCTACCTGTCTGTAGGTGTGTGTGCATGTCCCTACCTGTCTGTAGGTGTGTGTGCATGTCCCTACCTGTCTGTAGGCATGTGTGCATGTCTCTACCTGTCTGTAGGTGTGTGTGCATGTATTTACCTGTCTGTAGGTGTGCGTGTATGTCTTTACCTGTCTGTAGGTGTGTATGCATGTCTTTACCTGTCTGTAGGTGTAAATACATGCACACACGCCTACAGACAGGTAG